>NC_062264.1:25874976-26175289 GCF_916048215.2 Malus sylvestris
AGCGATTTGTGAGTCTTTTTCTTCCACAATTCGTGTTAGCCTTGCGATTGCTTCATTCATATGAGCCAACTGCTCATCGATTGAAGTCGCTCCAGTGGTCATGACTTGCAAGGCTGAGCTGCCGTTTGAGTCGGCATCGGAAAACATGGAACCAGAGTATTTCCTTGGGCTTTCCTCCCTTGGCGCCCTTAGCGAGGCCAGGGTGATCACAGGTTCGTGCCTCAGGTGCCCTTGTTCCTTCGGCGGAGTTGATGCAGGGGTATAAGAGGTGGTAGAAATAGCTCTTGCCTTGCTTCGAGTTGTGACGCCCGAAGTGACACCACCTGCGATGATGACGCTCTTGTTCCTTGCATTGGCTGCGAGAACAACTTGAGCCTTCTTTGATGACATTTATGCTTTTTGCGGTTTCAAAGATAGAGATGAGAGGTAGAGATGGTCCCACTGGGCGTACCAAATTTGTAAACACGGAAATTCCTGCGATGAACGAGACAAGAACACGTGTACAAAATAATATTTGTATTGATGATTTAGGGTTACAATCTCTTCTACAAACTTAGCCTCTGATTCTATCTTTGTAATGGGTAGCTTTGATGTTGTTGATTCAAAGGGCCGTCGGGGCTTGATCTTTAGGATGAACGGATGATGAATGATGAACACTTTCTTCAAGGGTCGTCTGGGCTTGATCTTGAATTAGTGGAAGTTTTTTCGAGGGCCGTTGGGGCTTGCCTTGAAGGAGGATTTTGACGAAGAACCATTAGGGCTTTCTTGATTCTTCGGGATTTGCTTGAGAGTTTTAGAGTTTCGAGGCTTCAAGGCTTTGGTGTGATGTGAATTCTCTTCCAATTTGGGAGTAGAGAGAAAATGTCTAAGATCCTCTATTGCTTAATGGAGAAGCCTATTTATAGGCTTTGAGAATGAATCAACACCATCCATTTGTTTGGTGAAGTAAGTGGATGTTATAGGTGGGATGAGTGTGTGTTGTAGGTGAGGTGAGTGTATGATCTAGGTGAAATGAATGGGGGGTTGTAATTTTAATACAATTTTCAATACCTATTTCACCAAAATTTCAATGTCTACAAGTGTATTTAACACAATACGTTGAAATGAGGCAAAAATTATTTATTGATATCTCCGATAAGTTACCAATATGTACATATACATGAGTCAAAATAAACAAACAAGAAAGAGCCTTTATAAAGGTTGCTTAGGAGAAGTCTCAGCGGTAGGTAGAGCCCCAGAAAGAGAAGGCACCGGAGGGTGATCATTCGGAGCCTCAGTACTGGACAGAACCACAGAAGGAGGAGGCATCAGAGGTTGATCATTTGGAGCTTCATTACGCGGTACAGCCCCAGAAGACGAAGGCAATAAATGCCTTTGGAATAAACCCACAAACCTCTGATGATAAAGTAAAATCTGACCATCAGATTCCTGCATCTAGTCAAGCTTCCTCTTCATGTTTGTAGCATAGTCATGTGCGAGTATGTGCAACTGCTTATTCTAATGCTTGAGCCCTCTAATCTCCTGTTTGAGACTTATCACTTCAGCCGCCAATGATTCAACTTGGCGGGTTCGAGCAAATAGGCGTTGGGCCATATTAGACACAAAACCTGCACACTGAACACTGAAAGCCAGGGAATCCTTAACAGCCAACTCATCAGATCGTTTGGAAAATAGTCTGTTATCTTTGGGAGTGAAAAGGTTCCTGGCCACCACCGCAGCGGTCATATCATTCTTCATCACAGAATCTGCAACGGTAAGAGGACCAGTAGGGGATAAGAAGGATGGGCGCCATATGTTGTCTTGAGGAGACATAGCTGCCTCTTCACCAAAGTTCAAGTCAAAACGACGGTCGGATGGGCCAGACATTTTCAGAAATGATGAAGGAGAAATGAGGTCCAATAAATCTCTGAAGTACAAAAATAAGGGGAAAATTCCTACAAGCAATAACTCTCTGAATGTACTTCTTTCACACAATTGGTGCCCTTATAAAAGAAAGGGCAACATGGCCGTTGTTTCAAAAATCGAAGAGGCACCACTCTCCGGATTTCGAAGAGGCACCACTTTCCACACGCAACATCAGCTTCTCGGGTACCACAGATAACTTTGTCAAAGATCTCTGACAAGGTTTAGACACACAAATTTTGAAGGTCCAGCTACCCTACTATTACCCACAAGGGTAAAGGAACAACACCACTCTTCGGATTTCGAAGAGGCACCACTTTCTACACTTAACATCAGCTCCTCGGGTACCACAGATAACTTTGCCAAAGATCTCTGACAAAGTTTAGACACATAAATTTTGAAGGTCCAGCTACCCTACTATTACCCACAAGGGTAAAGGAATAGCACCACTGCTTGATAACAGGAAAGTCCCTATGTGTGTCAACCTCCGTGCTCCATGGCAAGGCAGACTGGCAAAAATGCCCAACCTTTACTCACATTCGAGAAAACACTCCCAACAAGATTGCTTGCTCAAAATCAAAGAGGAACCACTCTCCGAATCTCGAGAGCCAGACTCCCAACAGGATTACTTGCTGAAAATCGAAGAGGCACCGCCCTCCGAATCTCGAGAGCCAGACTCCCAACAGGATTACTTTCTTAAAAATCAAAGAGACACCGCTCTCCGAATCTCTAGAGCCACACTCCCAATAGGATTGCTTTCTCAAAAATCGAAGAGGCACCGTTCTCCGAATCTCGAGAGCCAGATCCTCGACTTGATTGCTTGTTCGAAAATCGAAGAGGCACCGTTCTCCGAACTTCGAGAGCCAGATTTCCTTGGATAAAGCTTGTCTGCAATCTTCACACGCAACATCAGCTTTCCAGATACCACAGACCACTTTTTCAAAGTGCTCTGACAAAGTTAAAACACGTGAAGCTTGCAGCTCCCACTACATTGCTATGACCAAGAAGGGTAAAGGAATATCATTACTACTTGTTGTTAGGGAGACTCCTATATATGTCGACCTTCGTCCTCCACGGACAAGCAGCTCTGCAAAAGTGCTCAACCCTTCCTCATATCTGAGAGGGCACTCCCAACGAAGCCTCTCGAAATACTCAGCTTTCTTCCCCCCCCCCAAATAATACCTATGCAAATCAGCCACACCAGAGCAAGAGTATCCCATATCATGCTTTTTCCCTGTCTTTTCCTTTGCCCTTGTTCTTACCAGCAAGACAAGGAGAAAGAGAGCAATCAGTCAGCACTTGGAATCAAGCTTCCAGTCAGGAACTGACTGCCTGGAACCCCTTGCCTGATTACTTACCTCTCAAGTACTCATCTTTAGCATCTTATGCTTCCCACATCTGCCTGAGGAACAGATAGGGCAAGTGAGAATGATATAAGGAAGCATGTGGAGACAAGCGTAACAGAACACATTCCGATACATCCACTACTTTGTCAACAGCAAAAGTATCCCATATCACCAGGGTCGAACGTACTCTAGATTTGATGGACTTGTTTTGACCCTCAAATTCTTGAGTCGACCTTATACTCTGGAGGAAACCAGAAAACCCTTCAGCCCAGTTCAAGAATAAGTCTGTGGAAAGTTACTTCTTCAAAAGCAAAAGTATCTTATATCATCTCTTCTCATTTTTCTTCTCTTTATCCTTCATGTTGCCTGCAAGATAGGGAGAATGAGAACAATCAGCCGGAACTCGAAATCAAACTTCTGATCTGGGACTGATTGCTTACTTTGTCTGTCACCTCTTTCGGCAAATCTCCTAGCTCGGCGACTTGGGGGACTCCTACTACATGGTTTGTATCGCGCTTGACCAAGCCTGAAACTACAAGTAAGCTTCAAGTGAAATTGATACATTACCTTGTGCATCTCCACCAGTTAAAGATACCACCCCTGGATGGAGGAAGAGTACTTCGAGAGAAGATGCCACATCTACCTATGAGACAGATAAGGCAAGTGAAGGCGATACCACACTTCGGTACTTAGAAGTTTCGTGATTACTCAGCGGCTTGGATCTTACAAGTCCCCAACCGAGGAGCTTCCCTCACTCGGGAACTTAGGGGAGCACTGTTTGTACCATACTTGACCAATCCCAAAACTACTGAGCATCGGTCAACGTTATACCGTCAAGGACCCAGAAGAGTTTCCCTCCAACTGGGAGGCCAATCACAATGCGACACGTGTCAACATCAGAAGCCAATCACAACACGACACGTGTCAATGTCAGAACAAAGCTTGAAACTCTTCTATAAAAGGAGATCATTCTCCCACAATATTTCCTAATGTCATTTGTACTAAATCATTCACTAGTACTCACTAAAAGAGAGCTTGAACCTATGTACTTGTGTAAACCCTTCACAATTAATGAGAACTCCTCTACTCCGTGGACGTAGTCAATCTGGGTGAACCATGTACATCTTGTGTTTGCTTCCCTGTCCCTATCCATTTACATACTTATCCACACTAGTGACCGGAGCAATCTAGCGAAGGTCACAAACTTAACACTTTCTGTTGTACCAAAGTCCTCACTGATTTTGTGCATCAACACAAAGAAATAAGGAAAGGGCTTTAAATTTTCCAAGACATCAAAGGAAAGTGCCTTTCCTTGCCAAAATACAAAAAGGAATCCCTCCAAGGCAAAGACAAGTCTTCAAGTTTCCCAAACCAAGAGGGAAAACACCCCCTTGGCCGAAAAAAATGGAAAGGAAAAGAAAGAAAAAAATACAAATTCTACTTACCCAAGGACAAGCATTAAATCTTTCCAAAACCTTGAAGGAAATCACTAAAACTTTCCAACATCTTGAAGGAAATCACCCTCATTACCAAAATTGCAGAGATTCCTACCTAAGGGAGGAAAAGCATTTTTTCTCGTACCCACAAGGAAAAAATTCTAGTCCCAAAATACACCAAATGTATTTTGTCAAAAAATTATGGAAAATCAATATGCTCAATAAGTATGTGCCGATTTATCCATTTTCAAAATTTTCATTCAAGATCAAGCCTCTACGGCCCTTGAATTAAATTTTCATTTCATTCAAGATCAAGCCTCTACAACCCTTGAAAAAAAATTCATTTCATTCAAGACCAAGCCTCAACGGCCCTTGAAAAAATGTTTCGTCCAAGAAATACGCCTCAACAGACCTTGACGAAATTCATCATTTCAATTCAAAAAATATGCCTCAACTGCCCTTGAAGAAATGTTTTGTTAAAAAAATACGCCTCTATGGCCCTTGAAGAAGCAAACTAATTCAATATCAAGTCTTGACGACCCTTGAGTTAGAGCATTCACATTGCAGGACTTCAAAACATGTGACAAGCACATGCCCACAACGCGCCTTGAAGTGGTGGCATATGACTAGGGATGGGCAAAATACCCATGGGTTTGGGTAACCACGGATACCCGCCCATTTAAAGTTCACGGTTACAGTTATAGGTAACCATTTAGACGAACAAACAGTTATGGGCATGACTATTTATTCGTGAAATTTAAATGGGTGGTTATGGGTATTACCCGCAGTTATAACGGGTATCCATCAGTTATGGGTATTACCCGTGATTATAATGGGTATCCATTTACCCATTTAATTTAATATATGTAAAATTAAAAAAAAAATTAAAAACCCTAAATTTTCAATCTCTCCGCCAGACTCAGAGTCTCAAACGCCTCGTCCCCCGCTCATCTCTCCCTCCTCGTTGCCCTCTTTCTCATCTCCGCCGCTCATCTATCTTTCCTCGCCGCCCTCTTTCTCATCTACGCTTCTCATCTCTCTCTCATCGCTGCTCATCTCTCTCTCCTCGCCCCTTAAGGTGCGTTTTACCCTTCCAATTTCATACTTATCTGATTAATTATTGATTTATTTGTTTATGAATGCTTATAAGATAGTTTCCTTCGTTTTTGCCTCTATGAAAATGATTCCATTAGAGAGCTCTGTGTGTGTGTGTGTGCGTGATCTTATTGCTTCTAGGAAATCAAATTCTTCTTGAGCTCTTATTTAATTCATTCTTCGTGATCGAAAGATGATATAGGGACGCTAAAAGCCTAGAATCTTTTTTCACACTATTAGTCATCATCTCGTCCATCTATAACCTTGCATGACCTGTCCTTTGCTGTATCTGGGGGATGCAACTGAACCACACAGAAATGGATTAAAAGTTGGTCAGCTCTCTTATCTCTTTATTTCCTTATATTAGTTGGTTTTGCATAATGCCATTTTGTTAGTAAAGGAACAGTTGATTGAGTGGTGTTTTATATTAGTTGGTGTTTTATATCAGTTGGTTTTGAATCTTCATTCGATTATTCTAAAGGAACAATTGCAAGTGCCATTTTGTATCAGTTGGTGTTTTACATCAGTGGTGTTTTATATTAGTTGGTATTTAAATTAGTTGGTGTTTTACATCAGTTGGTTTTGCATAATGCCATTTTGTTAGTAAAGGAACAATTGATTGAGTGGTGTTTTATATTAGTTGATGTTTTATATCAGTTGGTTTTGAATTTTCCACCATATGCCATTACCTCTTTTTGTTTCATTTCAACTAGTTCCAAGATGGAGACTCAAAGCGAGAACCAAGATAATGAACCAATTAATCTTGATCAAGAATTGGACCAAAGTGAATCAAGCTTTGATGACACAGGTAGGTAGAGAAAAATAACCTCAGTTGTCTGGCAGCATTTTGAGGAAAAAAAATTTTGTGGGGAGGTGAAAGCTGTCTGTAACCATTGTAAAACTAGGCTAGCATCGGGCTCCATTATTGGTACTTCATCTTTACGTTCACATGTTAGAACATGTCCTATATTGACAATAAAGAAAAAGAGTCCAGTTATAACTGTGATGAGTCTGTTAAACATGGTGCATATAGTTTTGATGAAGGTAATGCTAGGAAAAAGCTAGCTTATATGATTATCTGACATGAGTATCCTTTATCTATGGTCGACCACTTGGGTTTTAAAAGGTTTTGCAATTCATTGCAACCCTTATTTAAGGCTATTTCTAGAAGTACTATCAAGAGGGATATTATGAAAGTATTTGAATGCGAAAATGGAGAGACCATGAAGTTGTTGCAAATGAACAAGAGTAAAATTGCAATCACGACTGACATGTGGACTTCAAGTAATCAGAAGAGAGGGTTTATGGCTATCACTTCTCATTTTATCGATGCTTCATGGACGCTTCAAAGTCGAATTCTAAGGTAATTTATCGAACTATTACTAGCTATGTAAAAGCCATAATCTGTAATTTGAGCTTCTAAGTCTGTTTCTTTTTGTACTTGCTGAAGCTTTTTCTAGAGAGAGTGAGGTAACCATTCCATTTTGTTGACTCTTCAGTTTGAAAATGGGAACTGGGTTTTCTTAATTCGTCGAAATAAAGTGTCTGTTCTATTTTTTGGGACATTCTGGAACTAGGTTTCCTTAATTTGTCGAAATAAAGTGTGTTGGTTCTATTTTCTTGGAGATTTTGTAACTGAGATTTTAAGGTAATATAGTTTATTTTATGCTAGATCTTCACTTTTTGTTTCCTTTTTACATGTGCTTGTTGTGTATTTGAAAATTGACTTGTCACTTTCTGTTTCCTTTTTATGCTAGATCTTCACTTTCTGTTTCTTTTTTCCAGTTTGAGAAATATAGCCGAATAATGGTAAAATATAGCCAGTTTGAGAAATGACTTGTTAGATGTGCTTGCTGTGTATTTGAATGCTCATACTCGTTGGAGGAAGACAAGACTTTAAATGACTATTTCGAATTTAAAAATGTATCTTTGCTCGTTTATAAACTAAATGCTTGTCTTGTTTACTGATGGAAGAGATCATGCTTCTGTGTATTAAATTTTAGTGTTGGATTTATTGCCTAGCACACCATGTTACTCTGAGTTATGGTAATTAAGTGGTGTTTTATATCAGTTTTGCATATATTCCATGCCCACATAATGTCCAGACACTTTCTGCTATAATGATAGATTGCTTATCAGAGTGGAATATTGATGGTAGTTGTCTGCTCTCACAGTAGATAGCTGCTCTACAAATGATGCCATGATTGAGGATATAGTGACATATTGCAAGCTTTCACTTGTGTTAAACGGAGAATTATTTCATATGCGTTGTTGTGCTCACATACTTAATTTGATAGTTAAGGATGGATTGGATGTGATTAGGGATAGTATTGAGACTATTCGGAATAGTGTTGCATATTGGTCTGGGACAGCAAAAAGAGAGGAAAAATTTGTTGAGATAGCTCAACAAATGAAAATTAAGTTCTCTAGGAAGTTAGTCCTTGATTGTAAAACTAGGTGGAACTCGACGTATGTGATGCTTACCACTGCATTGGTATATAAAGATGTATTTCCTCGTTTAAAGCAGCGTGAGCCCTCATATAAAAATGTTCCAAGCGAAGAAGATTGGGCAAAGACTAACATGATTGCTAAAAAGTCGGAGATCTTTCACCAAGTGACTGAGTTATTTTCTGGGATCAAGTATCCCACATCAAATCTTTATTTTCCAAATGTGTGTCAGATTAGGATTGCAATCTGTAAGTCTCTTGAGTCTAACCATGTTGAAGTTAACTTTGTTTGTACCATACTTGACCAATCTCGAAACTACTGAGCACCGGTCAACGTTATACCATCAAGGACCCAGAAGAGTGATGTGAAAATTAACTTGACACACAAATTAAACCCTATGGATGACAATTGTAGTATATGAGCAAATAGGGATCGTTCTAAACCAGGGATTAACTAGGGATGCTAATCAATGTGAAACTGACTCAAGAACATAAAAACATAATGTAGAACACTAAACTAGACTCAATTAATGCAAAACTAGAGCTTAAAACACCTAAACAAACCAAAAACTCAAAACAGCAACTAAAAGACTCAAAACTGCCTTAAAACCACTTTCTGGGCAGTTTTGAGTACCTAACACTAATTAGGACGAAATTGGACTATAACTTGACTCAAAATGCTTAGAAACACAAACTAAATTGATTTCTAACTAATCTAACACTCTAAAATAAATGGGGGATTGATTTTGACGAAATTGAAACTTTAGAACTTAAACTTTGAAAACAAACCTAAAGCAAAACAGATTGTGATGAAATAGAATGATGAGAAACTAGTTAGAGGGTTCCTTATCCACACATGAACATATGCATACGATTCAATTTCCAATTACTCTTTCAACAAACCATGAATAACAATGCCCCAAATTAACTAGATTGAACCAATTAATTCTCAGATTTCCCTAGATTCATTGAATTGAATGGAATACGCATTACAACCAAATTATTCTTATCAAGGACCCTAACTATGGAATACGCATGATAGAGACACATATCAAAGATCATTAAGTTCAATGGAAATCATAAGCATTGATGAGGCATTCATAACTATGGGATACGCATGTTACTCTTGCCTAGGATTTACTTAACGCAATCGTGACTAGCGACTTTTACTACTTATGAATATAAGTTAATAACGATTAGGTGAAATTCCCTTATATCCTAGCATCGAGTTTATGCATGCAAACTAAGTGTCGACCCTCAACCCACATACATAAACAAGTTATCAATCAAATAGATAAGTAAACCACATTCACGATTTATGAAATCATAATTGGAAGAAATCAAGTCATATAAAACACATGTCCATGGCTTCAAATTCGCCTCTAACTAAAAAGAAATTAGTTCCACATGTTTAACATAATTGAAAAGCAAGTTAAATTAAACATGAAAACAGAAACAAGGGAAGAAAGAACTCCAAACACTCCATTAATGGCAGATTGCATGTGCAAGGTGTCTTCCTCCTTTGGGCTGCACGGCACTACTCCTTTCTCTCCTTCAATGGTGGCTGCACAAGGTGGATGAATGGTTGTGGAAGGATGTAGTAATGGGTTGGGGAAGGGGATGGTGCGGCAAAGGTTGTAGAAGTCAGAAATATGGGAGTTTGGGGATGGAAGGTTGCGGCAAGGGTGAATGAATGAATTCTGGCGTGAGTTATGTGAATGGGAGGTGGTAGGTTCGGCCAAAAGGTTTTAAGGAGTATATATAGGCACCTAAAAACCCTAGCAATCAGATTAGGGTTTCTAGAAACCCAAATCCACCAGAAAATAGGTTAAAACAATCAGAAATTGCATGGGAAAAGGCCTAGGGTGCGGCAGGTTTGGTGGGCTAGGGTTAAGGCTTCTAGAAGGCCTTGCAAGGCAAGGAAATCAGATATTTTAGAGGCCTAGGTGCGGCAAAGGGTTAGGGTTTGTAGACAGGGCTTCTAGAAAGCCCAAAACCAAGAGAAAATAGACCCAACCCACGGCAAGAAGGAGGAAAATGTTCTAGAACCATTCTTCGTGTCTTCCAACGCTTCGGAACCTTCCAATGTTGCTAAAACGCAAGGCCATTTAAGTTTAGGAAAGATCAACCCAAAATGGAAACTTTTAGGCTTAGCTTTCCTACTTCAAGTAGGAAACCTCGTTTGAGTAGGAATCTTCGTTCTTCTCGGAATCCATCTTCAACTAGGAATCCCTCGTTGATTAGGAATCCTTCTTCAATTAGGACTCTTCCTCGGACTAGGAATCCTCCTTGTACTAGGAATCCTCAAATCTTCAAATCTTCAATTTCATCCCAACCTTGTGTTCCAAGCATGTACTTTTCAATCCAAGCTCACATTTTGCTCCAAAAACTCCAAATTGCCATCTTTTATGTCATATGCCCATTAAACCTGAAAACACATGAAAGTAGCTTAAAAGACTAATTTAACTAAGAAAACATAGTGAAAATGCATAAGAACTAGCTAACTAAGGCGCATAAATATGCTCCTATCAAAGAGTTTCCCTCTAACTAGGAGGCCAATCACAGTGAGACACGTGTCGACATCAGAAGCCAATCATAGCATGACACGTGTCAACATCAGAAGCCAATCACAACACGACACGTGTCAATGTCAGAACAAAGCTAGAAACTTTCTTCTATAAAAGGAGATCATTCTCCCACAATATTTCCTAATGTCATTTGTACTAAATCATTCACTAGTACTCACTAAAGGAGAGCTTGAACCTATGTACTTGTGTAAACCCTTCATAATTAATGAGAACTCCTCTACTCCGTGGACGTAGCCAATCTGGGTGAACCACGTACATCTTGTGTTTGCTTCCCAGTCCCTATCCATTTACATACTTATCCACACTAGTGACCGAAGCAATCTAGCGAAGGTCACAACCTTAACACTTTCTGTTGTACCAAAGTCATCACTAATTTTGTGCATCAACATTTGGCGCCGTCTGTGGGAATCGACACTTATTCCCACTCTCTTCAGCTTTGCCAAGCTGGTTTCCACCATTCATACACTCTCTTTTGACCAGGCATCATTCTCCAACATGGGGAGCGAATGAAGCCACAACACACAGAATGACACCCATCTTGCACCTAGTGTGAAGTAACGAAAGAATGAAGGAAAGAGGGTTGCTCTTCAAGCTAAAGTCGATGAGCTAGAAGCTCAGAACAACAAGATAGCAATGAAGAATGAGGTCCTCCATGAGCAGTATAAGAAGCTCTTTGAGACGCTCCACGAAACTAGGCGTACACAAACACGCGAGCTCATTGCCTCTGTGGACATCAACCATCATCTAGGTGCCCCCCAACACGAAGGGTCACCTCCCTTCGACATGGGTATCCCTGATGAGGAGCGAGCTAATCATCAAAACATTGATCAACATGAGACTTCTTTCAACCCAGATGCTTCAACTCGAAGTAGGAGAAGTAGAGGAAGACACCTCCTTACAGAAGGGTTGGAAGGATCGAAAGCCATTTATCGTGAATGCCAAGGCTTCCTAAAGCAATGTCGAGAGAATCCCCTCCACATATGCTCGAAGATCAATGACCCAAGGATTTCTAAAAGACTCAGTCTCATCCCACGACCCAGCCAGTTGCCAATCTAGGGAAGGAACGACAGGTCCCAGAGGAACATGAAGGTACAGGGGATTCTGAGGTATTCCAACAGACTCGCCCTAGAAGTCAGTACGGCGAGTCCAAGGAAAAACCACACGCCCTTGCTCAAACTTTCCTACTTCCAAGAGGCGATGGAGACTTACGAAAGAAAATTCTAGTGGTACATGACTCCACTCAGGACCCCCTTGTCCTATAGCTCCTTGAGGAAGTAAACAAGTTGAAAGCCAAACGTCAGGCCGAGATACATGACTGGAACCAACCCAGGCCTGGCCCTCTCACAAGGAGGATCTTCGACACCCCCTTCAAGCGAAGACAAAACAAAAGCTTGGTTTACAACTCTATACTGGAAGGAAGGACCCAATTGAACACCTTAACCTCTGTGAGTCCACCATGGCATATCGGATGCACACCGACGAAGAGCTATGTCTTCTCTTCCCCTCCACCCTCTATGGCGGAGCTCTAAACTGGTATTGCCGTCTTCCACCTGAGACATTAGACTCATTTGAGGAACTGAGGAAACTATTTGTCTCTCAACACATCTTCCAGATCGTTCGCTTGCATTCTGTAGATGACTTGTACACTATTCGCCAGAAGCCGGATGAGTCACTACGAGAGTATGCCGGTCGCTTCAGCCATAAGTATTCTCGCTGGCCTGAGGCAGATGACAAGACCGCCCTCAAGGCCTTCACGGCAGGCCTACGTGATTGTTTCTTCAAGTACATGATCAATGCCAACACTTGGAAGACTTGCTCTGAGGTGATGGCACATGCTTACAACCACGCCTCCGCCGAATCAAGGACATACCAATAGAACCCCCATATGGTTAACCCTATCAACAAGTGGGAAGTGGAAGTCAAGTTCTACCAAGTGAGGAGATCTTGGCCATTCAGACACCCATTGCATCATCTCCTGCCTCATTTAGCTACTCGCTAAGTGACCATACGTATCTGTCTCTTGGTAAGAGGAAGGATTTTTACTCTCAGCAAGCCCATTACAACAAGAGGGATAAAAGTTCGTATCAAGACAACCAGGGGTGAACGTACCGTCGACTATTATGATTATGGGGCCAAGCCTCACTCTTTCAAAGTGGAGGACTAAGTACTGAAGGAAATGCTATTATAAGAAGGCATACACATTACAAATGTTTTGACTCTCAACTGCTTGAGATCTTTTGTCACACAAGCCATTCGGCAAATATTTAAAGAAAAGGGAATTCAGCCAACTTCTTCTGAGTCTTTTGCGTTCCTAGCACTGGAACACTTGGTCTACGCTAACCTACCCTTATACTCCAACTCAGAGCTTCAACATGCGTACTTTGACACAAAGTATGTGATATTAAGTGTTACAACCAACATGGTTCACATATCAAAAGCATGGATCCCTTCATGCATAGCAAAACATTCATAAGCATCACTCATATCAATCAACATAAACATCATACATTCCAACACATTCATACATAAACATCATACATTCCAACACATCCATACATAAGCCAACTGTGCTTCGAAAGGGTTCAACACACTTTGTGTCATTCGACACTTGCTACAATGTGCCTCGACACCTTGCCCTTATTCTCACCAACCAGGTGATGAAATGTGAAGAATGAACTCATCTTCATGCCACCAACCAGGTGATGAAATGTACAACCCGTACTCTCCTTCATGCCACCAACCAGGTGATGAAATATACAACCCGTACTCTAATATCATTTGGCAACTTTCCACTCATGCCACCAACCAGGTGAAGAAGAAACTTATCTTCATGCCACCAACCAGGTGATGAAATGTACAACCCGTACTCTCCTTTATGCCACCAACCAGGTGAGGAAATGTACAACCCGTACTCTAATATCATTTGGAAACTTGCCACTTATGCCACCAACCAGGTGAAGAAGGAACTCATTTTCATGCCACCAACCAGGTGATGAAATGTACAACCCGTACTCTCCTTTATGCCACCAACCAGGTAATGAAATGTACAACCCGTACTCTAATATCATTTGGAAACTTGCCACTCATGCCACCAACCAGGTGAAGAAGGAACTCATCTTCGTGCCACCAACCAGGTGATGAAATGTGATGAAAGATGATGAAGGAACTCACCTTCGTACCACCAACCAAGTGATGAAAGCAACTCACCATTCATTCCACCTACCAGAAGACGAGTGGTACAACTTGTACATGTGAACTCCTAGCATTCACAAATAATCAAAAACCCTCAAGCTTGACAACTCAACTAGGGGAGCACTTATGCCCAACAAGAGTTATAGTCACCAACAAAGATTTATTGCAAGCCAACAACAACTTCAGTGCATGGCATACGAAGATCAAGCTATTTAGCCCTCTTGCATCTACTTCAGACATTTCTCCTCTGTAACAATGCAAACACTACAACTCGTAGAAAGCTTCACACACTATTGATCAAGACAGTGTGAAGCAAAACCGATTTATGGTGCCAACAAGAGCTTCATCAAAGGAGTTCAACCACAACTCGTACAAAAGCTTCACACACTCTTGATCAAGACAGTGTGAAGCAAAACCAATTTATGGTGCCAACAAAAGCTTCATCAATGGAGGGCAACCACAATTCTCAAAAGCTTCACACTCTTGATCAAGACAGTGTGAAGCAAAACCAATTTATGGTGCCAACAAGAGCTTCATCAATGGAGGGCAACCACAATTCTCAAAAGCTTCACACAATCTTGATCAAGACAGTGTGAAGCAAAACCAATTTATGGTGCCAACAAGAGCTTCATCAAAAGAGTTCAACCACAATTCTCAAAAGCTTCACACACTCTTGATCAAGACAGTGTGAAGCAAAACCAATTTATGGTGCCAACAAAAGCTTCATTAATGAAGGGCAACTACAACTCGTAGAAAGCTTCACACACTCTTGATCAAGACTATTCGAAGCAAATTCAAATGGTTCATCCAAACCTTCGACTACTACAAGGTGTGGCTTGCATCACAATTTCTTGCTCAACAATGTGGAAGCAAAATTTGTATATGTTGTCTCTCCCACATTTTCAAATTTCTAATTTTCCCAAAAAAAAAAGGAAATTGGGAAATTCAACAAAGCTTCATCATGGTACCCTACAAAGCTTCAACTCCAAAGCTTCAACTACAAAACTTCAACACAAAAGCTTTACCAACAAAAGCTTCATCAATGGAGGACGACTACAAATTCTCAAAAGCCTCACACTATCTTGATCAAGATAGTGTGAAGCAAAATCAATTCATGGTACCCAACAAAAGCTTCAACTCCAAAGCTTTACCTACAAAGCTTCAACACAAAAGCTTCACCATCAAAAGCTTCATCAATGGAGGACAACTACAAATTCTCAAAAGCTTCACACTATCTTGATCAAGATAATGTGAAGCAAAATCAATTCATGGTACCCAACAAAAGCTTCAACTCCAAAGCTTCACCTACAAAGCTTCAACTCCAATGTTTCACCCACAAAAGCTTCAACATAAAAGCTTGACCTACAAAAGCTTGACCCACAAAAGCTTCACCTACAAAAGCTTCACCCACAAAAGCTTGACCCATAAAAGCTTGACCCACAAAAACTTCACCTACAAAAGCTTCACCCACAAAAGCTTCACCCATAAAAGCTTGACCCACAAAAGCTTAACCTACAAAAGCTTCACCCACAAAAGCTTAACCCACAAAAGCTTCACCCACAAAAGCCACAAAAGCTTGACCCACAAAAGCTTCACCTACAAAAGCTTCACACACTCTTGATCAAGATAGTGTGAAGCAAAATCAATTCATGGTACCCAACAAAGCTTCAACCTCAAAGATTCACCTACAAAGCTTCAACACCAAAGCTTCACCTACAAAGCTTAAAAAAAAAATTATATATATATATATATATATATATATATATTCGGAAATTCGAAAATTCGAAAATTCAAAAATTTGAAAAATCGAAAAAAAAAAAATTGCCTAGGCATCCTCTTCTTTGGGCCTAACAACTTTCATAACAAATATATATGAATGAGGAGCTTTGGGCTACCACTTAGAAAGGAAAATGGTGAAGTTTTGTTACTTTAGAAGCTTGGCTACTAGCAAGACACCTCCTTTGTCAACTCCCTCGACCGGAGACTTGGGGGACTCCTACCATATGCTACTGCACCTTGATACTCGGAAGTCTCACGACCACTCAGTGACTTGGATTTTTCAAGTCTCCAACCGAGAAGTTTTCCTCACTCGGGAAACTAAGGGAACACTACCTCAACCTACATGCTTCACTCACAAAGCTTCAACATACAAGCTTCAACAAAAGAAAAAATTCAAAAAACTTAGTGAAGAAGACTTTGGTGTATTTAACACAATACGTTGAAATGAAGCAAAGCTTATTTATTGATATCTCCGATAAGTTACAAATATGTACATATACATGAGTCAAAATAAACAAACAAGAGGGAACCTTCACAAAGGTTGCTTAAGAGAAGTCTCAACAGTCGGCAGAGCCCCAGAAAGAGAAGGCACCGAAGGGTGATCATTCGGAGCCTCAGTACTGGATAGAACCCCAGAAGGAGAAGGCATCGGAGGTTGATCATTTAGAGCTTCATTACGCGGTACAGCCCCAGAAGACAAAGGCAATAAATGCCTTTGGAACAAACCCACAAACCTCTGATGATCAAGTAAAATCTGACCATCAGATTCCTGCATCTGGTCAAGCTTCCTCTTCATGTTTGTAGCATAGTCATGTGCGAGCATGTGCAACTGTTTATTCTCATGCTTGAGCCCTCTAATCTCCTGTTTGAGACTTATCACTTCAGCCGCCAATGATTCAACTTGGCGGGTTCGAGCAAATAGGCGTTGGGCCATATTAGACACAGAACCTGCACACTGAACACTGAAAGCCAGGGAATCCTTAACAGCCAACTCATCAGACCGTTTGGAAAGTAGTCTGTTATCTTTGGGAGTGACAAGGTTCCTGGCCACCACCGCAGCGGTCATATCATTCTTCATCACAAAGTCTCCAACGGTAAGAGGACCAGTAGGGGATAAGAAGGATAGGCGTCATATGTTGTCTTGACGAGACATAGCTGCCTCTTCACCAAAGTTCAAGTCAAAACGACGGTCGGATGGGCCAGACATTTTCAGAAATGATGAAGGAGAAATGAGGTCAAATAAATCTCTGAAGTACAAAAATAAGGGGAAAATTCCTACAAGCAATAACTCTCTTAATGTACTTCTTGCACACAATTGGTGCCCTTATAAAAGAAAGGGCAACATATCGAAGAGGCACCACTCTCCAGATTTCAATGAGGCACTACTTTCCACACATAACATCAGCTCCTCGGGTACCACAGATAACTTTGCCAAAGATCTCTGACAAAGTTTAGACACATAAATTTTGAAGGTCCAGCTACCCTACTATTACCCACAAGGGTAAATAAACATCACCACTGCTTGATAACTGGAAAGGCCCTATGTGTGTCAACCTCCGTACTCCGTGGCAAGGCAGACTGGCAAAAATGCCTAACCTTTACTCACACTCCCAACAAGATTGCTTGCTCAAAAATCGAAGAGGCATCACTCTCCGAATCTCGAGAGCCAGACTCCCAACAGGATTACTTGCTCAAAAATAGAAAAGGCACCGCCCTCTGAATCTCGAGAGCCAGACTCCCAACAGGATTACTTTCTCAAAAATTGAAGAGACACCGCTCTCCCAATCTCGAGAGCCAGACTCCCAACAGGATTACTTGCTCAAAAATCGAAGAGGCACCGCCCTCCGACTCTCGAGAGCCAGACTCCCAACAGGATTACTTGCTCAAAAATCGAAGAGGCACCGCCCTCTGAATCTCGAGAGCCAAACTCCCAACAGGATTACTTTCTCAAAAATCGAAAAGACACTGCTCTCCCAATCTCGACAGCCAGACTCCCAACAGGATTACTTGCTAAAAAATCGAAGAGGCACCGCCCTTCGAATCTCGAGAGCCAGACTCCCAACAGGATTACTTTCTAAAAAATTTAAGAGACACCACTCTCCGAATCTCAATAGCCAGACTCCCAACATGATTGCTCTCTCAAAAATCGAAAAGGCACCGTTCTCCGAATCTCGAGAGCCAGATCCCCAACATGATTGCTTGTTCGAAAACCGAAGAGGCACCGCTCTCCGAACTTTGAGAGCCAGATTTCCTTGGATAAAGCTTGTCTGTAATCTTCACACGCAAAATCAGCTTTCCAGATACCACATACCACTTTTTCAAAGTGCTCTGACAAAGTTAAAACATGTGAAGCTTACAGCTCCCACTACATTGCTATGACCAAGAAGGGTAAAGGAATAGCATTACTACTTATTGTTAGGGAGACTCCTATATATGTCGACCTCCATCCTCCACGGACAGGCAGACCTGCAAAAATGCTCAACCCTTCCTCATATCTGAGAGGGCACTCCCAACGAAGCCTCTCGAAATACTCAGCTTTCTTCCCCCCCCCCAAATAATACCTATGCAAACCAGCCACACCAGAGCAAAAGTATCTCATATCATCAGGGTCAAAAGCAAGAGTATCTCATATCATGCTTTTTCCCTGTCTTTTCCTTTGCCCTTGTTCTTACCTGCAAGACAAGGAGAAAAAGAGTAATCAGTCAACACTTGGAATCAAGCTTCCAGTCAGGAACTGACTGCCTGGAACCCCTTGCCTGATTACTTACCTCTCAAGTACTCATCTTCAACATCTTATGCTTCCAGAGAAGATACCACATCTGCCTGAGGAACAGATGGGGCAAGTGAGAATGATACAAGGAAGCATGTGGAGACAAGCGTAACAGAACACGTGCCGATACATCCACTACTTTGTCAACAGCAAAAGTATCATATATCATCAGGGTCGAACGTACTCTAGATTTGATGGACTTGTTTTGACCCTCAAATTCTTGAGTCGGCCTTATACTCTGGAGGAAACCAGAAAACCCTCCAGCCCAATTCAAGAATAAGCCTGTGGAAAGTTACTTCTTCAAAAGCAAAAGTATCTCATATCATCTCTTCTCTTTTTTCTTCTCTTTATCTTTTATGCTGCCTGCAAGATAGGGAGAATGAGAACAATCAGCCGGAACTCAAAATCAAACTTCTGATCTGAGACTGATTGCTTGGAGCTCTGATTGCTTACCCTGTCTGTCACCTATTTCGGCAGATCTCCTAGCTCGGCGACTTGGGGGACTCCGACTACATGGTTTGTATCGCGCTTGACCAAGCCTGAAACTACAAGTAAGCTTCAAGTGAAATTGATACATTACCTTATGCATCTCCACCGGTTAAAGATACCACCCCTAGATGGAGGAAGAGTACTTCCAGAGAAGATGTCACATCTACCTATGAGATAGATAAGGCAAGTGAAGACGATACCACACTTCAGTACTTAGAAGTTTCGTGATTACTCAGTGGCTTGGATCTTACAATTCCCCAACCGAGGAGCTTCCCTCACTCGGGAACTTAGGGGAGCACTGTTTGTACCATACTTGACCAATCTCGAAACTACTGAGCACCGGTCAACGTTATACCATCAAGGACCCAGAAGAGTTTCCCTCCAACCAGAAGGCCAATCACAGTGCGACACGTGTCGACATCAGAAGTCAATCATAGCGCGACACGTGTCAACATCAGAAGCCAATCACAACACGACACGTGTCAATGTCAGAACAAAGCTAGAAACTCTCTTCTATAAAAGGAGATCATTCTCCCACAATATTTCTGTAGACATCGAAATTTCGTAAATAAATATTGACTGATAAATAAGTGTCAACGCTCATGTATTACATAAATTTTACACGTAGCGTGTGACTCAATGAAAATTGAAATAAGTTAGAAAAGTCATCAAATAGGACACGTGTCAACACCTGGCAGAAACGACTTATTTCATCTGGGATATTATATTCAAAATTAGGCCTTGGAAAATTCTATAAATACAAGCCCATTTCATTCATTCAAAGGGAACCAATTCATATTACACCTTGAAGCTCTGAAGCTCTGAAACTTCGAAGCTCTCAAGCATCCAGGTTCCCGAAGAATCAAGAAAGTGTTCTTCGTTCTTCGTTCATCGTTCATCCAAGATCAAGCCCCAACGGCCCTTTGGATCAACCATCCACCAATTCAAGATCAAGCCCCAAAGGCCCTTGAAGAACTTCCACCAATTCAAGATCAAGCCTCGACGGGCCTTGAAGAAAGTGTTCATCGTTCATCATCCGTTCATCCTAAGATCAAGCCCCAAGGGCCCTTTGGATCAACAACATCGACAAATCCACACACATCCGACCGTTCTTCAAGATTAAGCCCAAAAGCCCTTGAAGATCTGTTCATCACTGTTTCTTCAAGATCAAGCCCAAAAGCCCTTGAAGATCCGCTCAAATCCACCTTCAAAGATCAAGCCCACGGCCCTTTGAAGAAACTTTCAACTGTTCATCCAAGATCAAGCCTCGACGCCCCTTTGGATCAACGAAACATCCACGAATCAACACCTTACGGAGATCGAATCAGAGGATCAAATTAGAGAGAGATTGTAACCCAAAACCATCAAAAAATACAAATATTTGTTTGTGCACGTTGTTCTTGTCTCTTTCGTTTCAGGAATTTTCCGTGTTCACAAATTGGCACGCCCAGTGGGACTATCTCTGCCTCTCATCTCTTTCCCCGTTCAAAAAAATTTAAGCACACTTCCAAAAGTAATGGCATCAAGGAAGGCTCAAACTGTTCCCGCAACCGGCGCAAAGAACAAAAGCGTCCTCGTCGCAACTGGTGTGACTTTGGGCATCACGACTCGAAGCATGGCAAGAGCTACTTCTACCGCCTCTTTGACCCCTGCATCAACTCTGCCAAGGGAACAAAAGCACCCAAGGCACGAGCCTTTGATCACCTTAGCCTCACTAAGGGCACCAAGGGGGGAAAGCCCAAGGAAATACTCCGAATCCATGCTCTCTGATGCCGATTCAAGCGACAGTTCAACCATGCAAGTCATGACCATTGGAGCAACTTCAATCGATGAGCAGCTGGCTCAAATGAATGAAGCAATCGCAAGGCTAACCCGAACTGTGGAAGAAAAAGACTTGCAAATTGCAGCACTAGTCAACTGACTAGAGGCACAGGACGGCGATAAACCCGACCCAGAGGATGATCCACTAAAGGGAGGAGCTGGCGGAGACGAAGAAACCCCAGTGAAGAAAATCGATGGGAAGCCGGAGCCAAACCAAGCAGCGGCACTCATGGGATCTCTTTCTATCCAGCAACTGCAGGAGATGATCACCAACACCATCAAGGCACAGTACGAAGGGAGCTCACATACCTCTTTGTTCTATTCGAAGCCCTATTCCAAGAAGATTGATGCCCTAAGGATGCCAAGGGGTTATCAACCACCAAAGTTCATGCAGTTTGATGGAAAAGGAAACCCAAAGCAGCACGTTGCACATTTCGTCGAAACTTGCAACAACGCGGGGACGGAGGGAGACTACCTCGCCAAGCAGTTTGTGCGCTCGCTGAAAGGAAATGCCTTTGAGTGGTACACGGACCTAGAGCTTGAGTCCATCAACAGCTGGGAGCAATTGGAAAGGGAATTCCTCAACCGCTTCTATAGCACCCGCCGCACTGTGAGCATGCTAGAGCTAACGAGCACAAAGCAGTGGAAAGATGAGCCAGTCATTGACTACATCAACAGATGGCGCATTCTAAGCCTCGACTGTAAAGACAGGCTCTCGGAAACCTCTTCAATTGAGATGTGCATCCAAGGCATGCAATGGGGTTTGCAATACATCCTTCAAGGCATTAAACCACGGACCTTCGAGGAATTGGCCACTCGCGCCCATGACATGGAACTGAGCATCGCCCATCATGGGAAGAAAGAACCAATCGTCGACTACAAGAACGACAAAGTTCTTGGGACAAAGGTGGAAAAGGCTGCATGGAAACCCACCAAGGAAGCAATGACGGTCAACACAGCTCCCGTCAAAATCTCCACACGAGGCAAGGCGATTCAAACCGAAGCTTTTCAAGAGATGCGTAGACGCACTTTGAAGGAGCTTGAAGAGAAGATTTATCCATTCCCCGACTCTGATGTAGTTGCCATGCTGGATGACTAATGCGAATAATATAAGCACACAAATTAAACCCTCTTTTTGACAATTGTAGTATAGATGTAAGTAGGGTATCGTTCTAGGCCGGGGATTAGGAGGGATTGCTAATCTATTCTAAATTAATTTAAAAATATTAAACAAGACTCAAGGACACAAAACTAGGCTAAAAACTCTAATAACTCGAAACACACTTAGAATGACTCAAAATAATGAAAACAATCAAATTAGACACTAGGAATTGAAATGGACGGAAATTGAATTAAAAGACTAACAACAATGAAAACTAACTAAATAATATAATTTAATAATGGGGAGGGTTTGGTTTTGACGAGAAGTAAATTAAACTTAAATAAATTACAGAATTGACAAAAACATGAAATTAAGGTGAAAGGATAGGTGACGGATTAGCTAGAGGGTTCTTCTCCACACATGACACATATGCAACCTAAATTGATTTTCAGTTGTTCTTTCAATAAATTATAAATCTCAACGCCCCAAATTAACCGTGAATTGCACTAATTAACCCTCAGTTTTTCCACAAGTTATTGGGTTGGATGATTGCATACGACAACCCAAAACATTCCCTACAAGTTCCCTACATGAATTGCATAATAGAGATACAAGCAAGAATCATTAAGTTCTATGAAAAACATAAGCATTGACGAGGCACTCGTTACTATGATTTGCATGAAACTTATGCCAAGAATTTACTTAACGTGATTGTGACTAGCAACCTTCACTACTTGTGAATATAAGTTCATAACGATTAGGTGAAATTCACTTATATTCTAGCATCAAATTCATGCATGTAAATTAAGTATGCATCCTTAATCGACATACAAAAATTAGTTATCAATCAAGCAGTTAAGCAAATTAAATCACAACTCAGAAATCACAACTGAAGGTAATCAATTCATATTACAAATATATTCATGGCTTTGAATTAACCTCTAGCCAAAATAAATTTAATTACACATTATTAAAACAGAAATAAAATATAAGTTTGGAAAGATTTAACCGAAAGAGAAGGCAGCTTTTCTTCTCTCCTTTTCTCCTCCAATGGTGGCGGCACAAGGTGGTTATGGTGGTTGAATGGTTGGTTATATGGAGGAATGGATGTGGAAGGTTTAGATATGTAGGGAGAGGCATGGGAAGGCTTGGAAAATGGTTAATTTCTGGATGATTTGAATGAGGTTGATGCCATGGTATTTATAGGAAGAGGATGGACTTGTTTAACACAAAATGTTGGTGGAATTGAGTAGGTGAGCATGGCAAAGAGTGGGAATTGTTGGTGGGTTAGGTATTGAGTCATCCATTCACATGTCATGGTGATTTAAGCATTGCATCATCCACTGTCTCTCCACTCCCTCTGCTGGTAAAGGCAGCTTTTTATTCCTTTTTCTTCTTTCACCGACGCTTTCCCTCCTTTTCTTCTTTATTTTCTCCTTCTTTGCCGTTCCTTTCTTCTTCTACAAAACATGAATCATGATGCTGTTTCAAACATCATCATGACTTATCATTATTATTTTATTTAAAAGCTGATCTACACAGACAGTTTTGACGAATTTATTACATAAAATTTCACTTGTTCTATTTTTATTTTCTTTGCTAGACAAATCCTATAATACGCAAAAACAAAGTAAATAGCTCAAAAATATAAGGAACTAACTAAGAAAAGACGAGTGAATTCGAAGTAAAAATATATATAAATATGATCCAATCAATGACCTGTTGGACAAGAATGTGATCAGTTTGCCTGAGTGCAGACGGCCGGAAGAGATGAATCGTACCGACAACCCAAGATACTGTAAATTCCACCGCTTCATCAGTCATCCAACGGAAAAGTGCTTCGTACTGAAAGATCTCATCCTGAAGCTAGCACAACAAGGGGAAATCGAGCTTGACCTCGAAGACACGGCTGCGGCACACACTACTACTATCGTGTTTGAATCACTCGATCCTGTGCATCTCCGAAGCATGCATGACCATTCCCGTCAATGTTCAAGTCACATGGCACCTCCTACACAACCATCACCGGGGGCAAGCAACCAAGATGCATCTACTGGTGATAAGAAAGGGTGGACATCGGTGACCTACAAAAAAACGAGGAAGCCAAGACCACAAGCCACAAGGCCAAAAGAGGAGCCTAAACCCGCCCCTCGAACTTCAGTCTTCGAAAGGCTGAATTATTCAAAACCTAGAATTGCAGCACTTGATCGCATCAGTGGTCGAGACCAAACTTCCGTCTTCAAAAGGCTTGAGACGCCAATACCGCAAAGATCAGTCTTTGAAAGGTTATTAAAACCCAAGAAACAAAGTGGCACAGCTAGATCTCCTCCGCAACGGTCGGCTTTGGACAGACTCAAAGAAACTAAGAAGCTTTCTAGAAACAGGAAGACAACGCCAAAGGGAGAGAAGCTCGACAGTCTAGCAGGAAAAGACGATGTTCAAAGCTTGATTCCTTCAAAGATGAAGCGCCAAGCAACTTTGGAAGTCGACACAAAAGGACCATTGAAGGTAAGGAGGCGCACCATCATCTACACCGGCCAATCTTCACGGCAACAAACCCAAGAGGACCGCACTGAAGAGAAGGCCCAAGAAGACAAAGAAGACGAAATCCTGGAAGAAGACGTCACTTTTGGCTCTGTCAACTCAAAATTTTCACCTCAATCGCTGGGGGCATGCTCCAAAAACATGCCAGTCAAACCGAGTGAAGTTGGAGGATGGACTTATGTCACTCCGAAGAAATTGCACAAGAAGCATATGTCTTCTCCACAAGCTCACCAATGGGAAAGGGGGTAAAACAGCTCCTATTCACCTCCAGAACAATGTGAAAGTGTTGGAGATAATGAAACTTTGACACGAAGATCATCCATCCCCATCACGATGCGTGACATCTTCCCAGAAGACTTCTTCAACTACTCAGTCAAGGATCCTTGCTATGAAGATTGCGAGGAACAACTCTCTCAGATCGCTTGACGAACCAATGCTCCTTGTTCGCACGAGCCTAAACTGCATGAACCAAAGCTCCTTGTTCGCACGAGCCTAAACTGCACGAACCAACGCTCCTGGTCTGCACGAGCATAAAAAGCAACACCAACGCTCCTGGTCTGCACGAGCATAAAAGGCAACACCAAATTCTCCTTGCCTGCACGAGTTGAAACTGCAAACGGCACCAAAAGAAAATACCAAGAAAAAAAAAATGTATTTGAACTACGTTACGACTTGATCTCTTCTTTAGAGGGGTACGTAGGCACCTCGAGCATTCAATTTCGAGTTCAGTCACATCAAAAAAAAAAAAAAAAGGTTTGATTAAAGTTTCATTGATGAAGGACAATTTTATTACAAATTTATTTTGTTTAAAAAAAAATCTGCAATTTTTCTTTGACAAAATTAAATTACAGTTTCTTCGAAAAAATAAAATAAAATAAAAAAATGAATACATATGTTATTATGTATTTACAAAAAAAAAAATATATATATATATATATGTATATGTCTAGGCCCAGGTGCAACAAAAGGCACCAGCCCAGGCCCGTTTCTCTCTCTCTCTCAAAATACCCAGAAAAGCCCATCTCTCTGTTTTGAAGAAGAAGAAAGCGAAAATGCGGATAAGCTGTAATTGATGTCGAATACTCCGCAAGGGCTGCAGCGAGAATTGCAGCATCAGGCCTTGCTTGCAGTGGATTAAGACCCAGCCGTCCGATCCGCCGGAAATGGACGCCCTATTCGACTCAATCAACGTCCGAGAGCTCCTGTCGGCGCAGGACCTCAGCGACCCCACGACCCCTCTGTCTGCGCCGGATCTCCGCCTCCTCATCCAACGCCTCGACTCCCACTCGCTCCAAATCAAGTCCAAAATCCAATCTGACCTCCTCTCTCACCACCAGGATTTCGCCAACCTTTTCTCCGTCTGCAACGACGCTGTTTCGCGCTCCAACCAAATATCCGACGACGTGGTCCAGCTTCTAAGTTCAAATTCCAACCGCCCCATCGAGGCGGAGATTGGGCAGATTATGAAGCAGATGAGCGCCACAAACAAGAGGAGGAAGAGAAGGAACAATGCAGTCCTGTTTCTGTATTGGACCCTCCATTCCAAGACGGCGACGAGGGACGTGACGGTGACGGTGAGGATGATGACGACGAAGACGGTTGTGATTTGGAGTGCAGCTATGCCAATGTACAGAGAACAAAGCATCACCTTCTGCAGAAGCTTCGTAGATTTGAGCAATTGGCGGGGTTAGATCCAATTGAACTTGAGAAAAGAATGCTAGAAGAAGATGATGATGACGATGAATGTAAAGAAGATGAGTCTGAAACATCAGATAGCAGCAGTGAAGAAACTTCCAACACAGGATCTGCTTCCGGTCCCGGCAAGCGCCATTGCTCCAAGAGAAGGAACAATCAGGTGAAGAAAACGATTTGCATGCCGGCGATCCAGTTCAAAATCAGAAGCTCCGTACTCCGTCGCCATCGACGGCCAAGCCTCCATCTCCGATCGTCGATCTCAGCAGTGCCCTGCTACAACCTTGCTTCTTCATCTTCAGTTTCTGGATCATTCCAGCACCATGGCCCAAACTCCGTCGTCTTCCTTCGACGGTCGACTGCGAAAATGAAGCGGGCGTTTCCGCCCATAACACTCACCATGTGCCCCTCGTGTGAGCGTGTCGGGGTCCCACCCAACTCATCATCATCCGCCACCTTCCTCCCCGCTGCCGGATGATGGTTATTGAAGGTAAGCGCAAAACGCCCAAATTAATAATCGAGCAGAGGCCAGAGAAACTTGTAACGCCAAACGACTCCTTCGGGGACTGACTTGGCGACGGAGACGAAGCCTGAGCTGCAACCATTGTCGACAACTCTGCTTGCTACAAACTGTTTCATGTGCGAAGAACTGCAACCAGGGAATTCCTCAAGACACCCAAAAAAATGCAGCCCAGGCCCAATCTCTCTCTCCCTCGCAGCCCTCGAAATCAAAGCTAGGACTCTCATCTTCGCACTTTCCGCTGTGACCCTCTTCCATTCTCTCTTCGTCTTTTAAACGGCAGTGGTGGCGGTGACAAATCGACGTCGCTAGCTGCGGAGACTTTGCCTGCTGGGGGTCCAGAGTCGTCGAAAGACGAGTGGGCCTGCGAGCTCCAGTCGATTTGGAGCGGCGGATTGGAGGCCGTGACCGGATCGGGAGGAGGGGTCGAGAAGTGCGGCCTTGGGCTTGGCGGGTTTGGAGGATTGGGAGACTATGCTCTCCGAAACGGCAGCGTCTCCGGCCCACGACCAGTCTCTGCTAAGGTGGATAGCCGGGGACGTGGACGACATGTCGTGTGGACTCAAGCGGCTGTTGCAGAGCGGGAAGGGCAACCACTACAACAGCCCCATCGATTTCGACAGCAACGCCGGGTTGGGAATCGTTGATCAGAGCCCTAATTTCGATCTAATTAGGAGCAGCGGCATCTAGTGATCCCTTCCTCCGTGACGACACGCAGTGCAACGGTTGTGCTCAGTGGCGGTGCTCCGAAGCTCCCCGACCATCCCTGCAAATTCCTCAACTCACCATCCAAATTTATACAGAAAAAATAAAAATAAATAAAAAAAAAAAAAAAAAAAAGAGGTGGTGGTGCATCTGGCACCACATGAAAAAAGGGGGAGGGGTGCATCTGGCACCATAATTAAAGGCAAAATATATATATATATATATATATATATATATATATATATATATATATATAAAGGAGAAGGAATGGTGCCTCTGGCACCGCAGGAAAGTATAATAAAAAATAAAAAAAAATAAAAAAAAAGGGAAAATCTGGATTGATCTGGCACCATACCTAAAAATAAAAAATAAAAAAATAAAGAATAAAAAAAGGGAAAGCAAGTAGGAAGATGGGATGGTGCGGATTGCACCATATATATAAAAAAATAAAAAAAATTATAATAATAATAAAAATATATATATATATATAAGAAATAATGGGTGGGATGGTGCGGTTGGCACCGCATGAGAAAAAAAAAAAAAAAAACAACAACAACAACAAATGCATTAAGAGAAATAGAAGTCCATTTTATTTTTCTGGAAATTTTACATAAATGTGTACATACCTTAAAAAAAAAAAAAAAAATCAAATCAACTCAAAATTACAAGAGGGGATCTTCAAGGACGATTAGGTGGCGCCTCACAACTCGGCGGAGCTCCAGGAAGAGTAGGTGCCGGAGGTTGACTGTTTGAAGCCTCAGCAGTCGGCAGAGCCTCAGAAGACGAAGGCAAATGCTGCTGGAACAAACCCACAAACCTCTGATGATCAAGTAAAATCTGACCATCAGATTCCTGCATCTGGTCAATCTTCCTCTTCATGTTTGTCGCATAGCTATGTGCGAGCTTATGCAACTGTTTGTTCTCCTGCTTGAGCCCTCTAATCTCCTGTTTGAGACTCATCACTTCAGCCGCCAATGATTCAACTTGACGGGTTCGAGCAAATAGGCGTTGGGCCATATTAGACACAGAACCTGCACACTGCACACTGAGAGCCAGAGAATCCTTAACAGCCAACTCATCAGACCGTTTGGAAAGTAGTCTGTTATCTCTGGGAGTGACAAGGTTCCGGTGTTGGAAATGTGCCCTAAAACCAATCATATGATGATACTTTACGGACATTTCAAATGTTAAACTAATCTAGTTTAACATATAAAGGGCAAAGATTATTGTTTGAGCCGTCTCATATAAATGTTATATGCTTAAACGATAAAGTCCAAGGAATATGTGATTGGGAGAATGCAATCTAATGAAGTTAGATTAATGAGACCATTCTTTCGTAGACACATCCTAAATGTTCCTGATCATAGGATTACCAATTGGGCATTGACAGTCCGTTAAGATCAGTACGTACTGTGTCTTCTCTCAGGGAGAGTGACTAGTCTCGAGTCATTGGTGTGTGTGACATCAAGACAAGTACGTAGGTGTTCAATAAGAGAATGAGTTCACTGAACGTGATCAACAAAAGAATTCTTATATTCCATGTCACATGAGAACTCATGGTTGGGATAATGCAAAGTAGTCCTTTTACCTGAGGCATCACAGTTGTCTTGTGGTTAAGTCCTTAATCTTTGATTATGTCTAATTCACCCCATCGGGGTGTCACGGCATCGTTGGGGTTAAGCCACTTAGCTATGGAGACAAGTGAATGCGCAACAAGGGATCTCTAACCTTCAAACAGTTGAGGGAGAATACTCTATGATATGATTTGGAATCTCTGGCCAGAGTATGAATGAGATTGGGGAATGCGTTCCAAATCACATTCAAGGAAATCATATAAGCAAACGATTCACATTGGATAGTAGACATGAGTAAATAAACTATCATACCAAACAATGTGGTCAAGAGTATTAGATTAGAGAAGGACCGTATTGCATTTGTAATCCCGAACTGAATAGGTTCTCCACCTCTTCTGATTAGCTTGGGTAACCATGATATGCTGCTAGGTGTCACTCATGGTTTGTGGAAGCCCTAAACGTGTGTAATCACTAAAGGGAGAATTGAAAATAGTTTCAATTCACAATCGATGTAAAATGGTTTTAATCGCCCACTACCTCGCTAAAAGGAACCTAATGGATCGCACACCGTAAAAGGTAGAGATTGGAGATTAAACGGAAATGAGTAAGAATGATTAAATGGTTTAATCATTTAATTATGGCAAGGATTAATTAATATGTTAATTAATCAAACGAATAAGTTCGTTAAAGACTTCGGGATAGTTTTGGACCTTAAGGCCCAATGGGCTTCGAACGTCAAGCCCATTAACTTAAATTGTATGACAATTTAATGAATAAAGATTCATTAAAGCCCAAAAGCCCAAACATCCCTAAATGGCCGGCCATATTAGATGAATTAGGGTTTTGGTTGTTTAGGTTACTTAAAGAAGTGACTATATAAATGACTTTATAGCCAAAATTCATTAAGGAAAAATTAAGGGTTTATTTTAGGGGAAAATTGGTGAGAATTGTCTCTCCATTTTCTCTCTAAAAAGGCCAACACCTTGGAGGGTACATCTAGCAATCCTACTACTCCAAGGTCACTCATTTCTTCTACAATCAAACCTTGGTGAAGAGACTTAGAGGTTCCCTATTTTGGGAACTTGGAGAAACCTATTTTTCCATCCAAATCCATGGATCTAAGAAACAAGGAATGAAGGCCCTATCTCTTTGGGTGATTAGCCTTTGCTTATGCAAAGAGGAATCTACAAAGGTATTTTTCAACTCACTTTGTTTTTGAGTTGATTATTGGTTCACCAATCTACTAGGCTTTGAATTTCATGGTAATGTTTTGTTTTTGAGTGCATGCAAGCATGATTCCGCCTTTTAATTGTTAATTGCATGCTATATGATGTTGCTCAAATGAACATGTTTTTCAAAATAAATCCTTCAAGTGGTATCAGAGCCTAGGTCTAGTAGTTGGTGAATCCTTTTGGGTTTTGTAGTTCATAAGTTTATGATTTAAAAGTTGTAATTGTTACAAGCTTTATTCTTGCTTCTTTGAATGTAAATTTTGTTTGAAAATTTGCCATCTCAAATGTTGTAGATGTAGTTCATATGAGGATGAATATTAGAGCTAAAATTTGGTGCCATGATTTTAGGGATTTTCGGCCAAATCCAAAGGGTGATTTTTTGGGTTCATGTTTGTCTTGTTAAAATGGTTTTAAGGTGACTTTTGGAACCCCTAAGTACCCTAGGATGTTAGCCTCATTTTGAATGATAAAAATTTGAGTTTTATTGCATGAAAACATTCATGGAGCTCTTATGGGTTTTCATGGATGTTCTTCATATGTTCTTGATGTTCTTGCCAAGAACACAAAGGTTTGTGTTTTGATTCAAAGTTTTGATTTATTTCATAAAGTTTATGATATATGTTTTTCAAATGATTTATCATGTATTTAAAGTGTTAAATATTTGTATAAATGATGATGGAAACATCAATCATCAAAACATATATTATTTTTATGAAAGTATTTAAAGTGTTAAATATTTGTATAAATGATGAAAGAAATATCAATCATCAAAACATATATTATTTTTATGAAAGGTGAAAGCACTACTTGATTGTTTTTTACAAAACTAATAAATCAAAACACCCACCACTCATTTTTATCCCTAAAAACCGGCCACCCTAATAAAATAGGGTATTTTTGGGGCTTTTATGCAATTACATAAAGTTTTGATACTTTAGTGTATTTGTACTTTCACCCGAAAGTTTACGTTTTGACGTTAAGGCCTAAAAACGCTAAAGGACAAATTGTTTTGCTCCTTTAATGAAGTTTTGAATTTATTTAAATTTTGGGTTCTAGTTGTATTTACATGAAGTAGTGACTTTTGTGTTTTTACAAAGTGACCCCAAAAGTTTATGTTTTCGCAATATGGCCCAAAAAGTTGTGGTTATTGCATGATGGCCCAAATAGGATGAGAACAAAATTGTTTTGTCTCTTTAAATGAGAATTGGATTTTCATTTTGTTTAGCTCCACTTAAATCAATTTTATGGATACAAAAACCAAATGAAAATGTTGCATTCAATTAATTAGTTAAAGCGTTAATTAATTAAAGGATGATTATGAACCTAAGCATAATATAATTGAGCTATGTGAAAGGCGTTTCAAATTTGTTTGAACCATGGGAATGTGTAGATTAGATTTTGGTTGTAATTTGATTTGATCAAATGTTGTAAAAGGGCATAAGTCCTTCTTTACTTTAAGGTAATTTGTTTTATGCAAATGTTGTAATGAGCATAAGCTCATCCTTTACTTTGAAGTATTTCTTTCTTGCTTTATATGATATGCATGAAAATGAAGTAATTGGGTCCAACGCCCCTAAGACAACACGCCTTAATGTGATTAAACGCGTAACTAAAATCAATCTCCATCCCTAGACCGAGATTCAACACAAGGCTCGTGTTGAATCTAAACAAAGGTTCATAGTCATCCTAAGGCCCTAAGGCAACTATATAGTCCATCAAATGAATGCAAACCTTATGTTAGTAGTAACATATACTCTTGCTTTAAAAACCGTTTTAAAAGCATAGTGGGATTATTATGTACAACTAAAACAATCATATGGACCAATAGTTGTAATAGGACCAAAATTGTTTTAATAGAGATTAAAATGTATATTGATATGTGATGAGACCTAAAACCCTCAACCAAACCAATATTAAGTTGATAAGCGGAGAGTGCTTAGAACACTCTTTCGTGGCCTTCCACCGTGGTAGGCTCCGATCGTTTGTGACTCGTACACCGGCTTCACCCTATAATGGGGGAGTACAAAGTGCGTGCTTACACTCAGGAGGAGTTCTATATACATACATGATGAAGTGAGGTAGGGAACGAGTTTAGCCAACATGATATAATTCTGAGGCTATGCTTGAACACCTACACGAACTAGGCATGGTGGGAATGACTTAACTAAGTACAATGACGCCAACATGATATAATTCTGAGGCATCATTTTCTAGAGGCCAAACTAGATGGGTACTTGCAAGAGGTTGTTGCAAATGAGTAAGCGTACTCTCTCATTATTATTAACGCTAGCCAACATGATATAATTCTGAGGTGGGCTTGGTAGTAGTGAGTCTCCCATAACCTCCTAAGAATTTCATCCAAAACTCTCGAATTCCAATGAGGGATATGGAATTTGCCAAAAATAGTGGGTGATGCTATTTGATTTAAAGACCCGAATCAAATGGCTTAAAATCAATCAATTTATATACGTTATGTATTTGTTTACCAATATATTTGCAAACGCTATCCAACACTTGACAAATAAAAGCCGAACGTTTAGTTTACGGACTTGGTACTACAAAACCATAGATTGTCTTTAATGGCTTGTAAATGTACCTAAGTAGTCTCATCCTCACAATCTTCCTATTGATAATGTATCATTAGAAGAATATGTTAGAAAAGGTCTATCATAGAGAGGACAACACTTTTAATGTCATAATTCTTCAATTACAAATTGTTGTATGAAGAAATAGGAGTTGCTTTGAACAACCCTTAGTCAATGCAAACACTTAGTGCTTGTTTTTTTGTTAAATGAACAAAGAACTTGAGAAGAAAGCACAAAGGCATGGACACTTAATGTGCCATGATTCTTCACTTGCAAATTGTTGTATGAAGAAATGAGAGTTGCCTTGTACAACTCTTGAAAGTTTGTAATTATGTTTAGAACATAATGGTTGGTTGACAAAAATAGTCCATTAACATGGACTTATGATGATTTTGAATCATTGAGTGTTGAAGTGTTAAACCACTTAACGAGACGGAAACTAGGCAAGGACTTCACCTTTGTTTCCCCTATCCTAATGGTTCACTAAGTTTATGGTAAACTATGTAGTGAACAATAACCACATACTCTCCAAATTGTTTGATGTGTATAACACAATTGAAAAAGGTTTCAAGAGAGATAGTGGGAGTTTAGGGACCATGACTAATGTAGTCAAAGGTGAAACTCAAATAAAGAAGATAAATAACTCCAAGGGAACAAACTTTCTTTATGAAAGGATGGACATTGGAAGGGGTATTTGCAAGAAATGTCTTGCAAGTGTCAAGAACACACCTTTCGAAGGTGTTGTAAAATGTTCTTGAAAAGTTCAAAACAGTTGGTTCTTCTACTTGAATGTATGATTCCGTATTAGTAACTATATTTTACAAATCGTTGTAAAAGTGTGACTAATAAGAAGTAGAAGATATATGAGAGAAGAAAAGGTGCTTCACATACGGAACGTGAATAAGATATAGATCTCTGCGAAAGCAGATAGTACTTACTTCCTCATATGAACTACCAAAGAAATTGGATTATAGTAATCTAATTGATTGTCTCTATAGTAGAGATGATATGGTAGTGTTAACTGTTTAGAATAAAATGATGCTTAAAACCCAAAAGGTTGCAAGGTAGTGACTAATCCTAACTAAATTGTGATACCTCTAAAACATAAGTTACGAGTTGGTGAAACAAGGATGTTTTGGATCGATAGATCCGGATCCAATACCTTCTTGTTAAAATTGTATAGAGGCGAAATGTTCGAATCTTTATTCTTTTGGAAAGAAGAAAGAATCACAAAGTTGTTGAGGTTAATTCACTTAGATGTTAGTGGCACTTGTCCACAACATAATACTACTCATGTTATATGACATTCACCGAAGATCACTCTCGGTTGGACTATAGTTTATTTTGAATAAACACAAGTCCGAATACTTTGCAAAAGGTTTCAAAGAATTCAAGAAATGTAAATAGATGAGTAAGATATCTAAAGTATTTACCTCCTTAGATTTGATCCAAGGAAAGGTAACACTTTAGATGAGTTTCCTTGAAAGATATCAAGGAAAATAGCATCATAAGATAATGTATTTCTCCATTAGGAGAAGAACGAACTTGAATAAGATTTAGTTCGTTAAATGTTATCTATTACCCATATATAGGATATATACTTCTAAAACAATATGATTGTCGATGAGAAGATCTTCCAATATTTTCATGACTCCATAAGATGTAGTTGGAAAGAAAGACAAATCTTAAGCATGTTAAAGATTTGGGGTTGTATGCTAACAAGCAATATTTGTTTGATAATAATCTTGTAGGATATCCTTAAAATAACTTTTGGAAATCGCTTCTATAAACCAACTAACAAATGTTGTTTTGTTGGGTAGTTCATTGTAATTCTACAATGTGATTTGCCTAAAAGCAAATGAACGAGAGATAGAACTCAAAGAATGGGTTCTTTGAGAGACAAGATAGTAATCAACAAATATAACAACCTAGTTCCTATACCACAAGCTCCAAGGTAGTCGATAAGAATGAAAATCCTTATGACTACATTGAGTGCATATACGATATATACTCAAGGAAATGGTAAAGTACCATTTGACTCGAAATAATGAAACCTTCATAGCTAATTGGTAGCTTAAGGTAACTACAATCAAAGAGAATGGTTGACTTTGAAGAAACCATCTTTGAGATAGGCTTGGTTTCAATTAATTCGAAGATTGCTAGCTACAACTAAAATGGTGATTCAATGTTTTGACATAATATGGGTTTCCGAAACCATTATTAAGATAGTCTTGATAATATATGTCCAAAACTATAAATCACAAGACATGTAAGTTGTAGAGATCCATCCATCATGGATCTTAGCAAGTTAGTGGGAGCTATTTGCATTTTATGAGGAAAAAGGATCAAATCGTTTGATTTCTCATCAAGATGTAAATGAATCTTTTGTTTACGAGTTTTACAAAAGATTAGTGGGAGTTAATCATGTTCCTAAAATTTAAGTATATATGATATATTAATTTTGGAAATGAAAAGAATACTTCTTCGTTAAAGTTATGACTTTAATACATTATATGAAGATAGAATGTATATGGGAGATATAGTCTATATACATGGGATGGAAATCTATAATGATATATTTCATGATATAATTGGATTATATCAATCCCTAATAATAGACAATGGATGCTAGGAAGTTTCTCATATGATGATAAACTTCAATAAGAAGGACGATTCTAGTGAGACTAGCAAGTTGCCCTTCTCAAAGGGAACGTACCCTTTGACTCCCATAGAAATAATGCGTAAATTGAATCCTTTATGCATAAGCAGAAAGGTGATTTATGTATTTCATATTGTATGAAAAACATTGATATGAGTTGTACCTAGAACGGTACAAGACGATATCAGTGCAAGCCCAGGATCAGAACCGTGGCAACTGTCAAGTGAGTCCTTAAGTATTTAAGAAATACTTAAGGATAGATTCCTCAAAGAATGAGGAAGAATTAGAGTAACGTAATGGAAGCGTAAATGTATTAGATTATGAATCTAATCCATCATTGGATGTTTCTTCATTACGAATGAAGAAATAAACAGATATCTCTTTATTATGACTAAAGAGATATTTGGATGGAAACATTAAAGTAATGACTTTAGTGTGTTCCATTATGAATGCAAGATATATTGCCATATAGAAGTTTACAACAATGTTGTTTGGATGGGAAAGTTCATTTATGAACTCTCTATACGGTTCCAACCAGAAAGTGTATGACACTAATGGGGCGATAGCTCAAGCCTGGGAATCAAGGGCTCATCAAGATCCGAACACAAATGAGAGACTGAACCACATGATTGAGAATCATGTATAATGGTGACGTCGTTATTCTCAAGGTTGCTTCTATGGATAACATATAGATATCCATTGTCTAGGCCTACTTTTCAGCCATTTATGAAATGACTACAGAAGAGGTATCATCACTGATGACCAATGCTGATTGGCTCTAGTGCAAGTGGGAGATTGTTGGAAATGTGCCCTAAAACCAATCATATGATGATACTTTACGGACATTTCAAATGTTAAACTAATCTAGTTTAACATATAAAGGGCAAAGATTATTGTTTGAGCCGTCTCATATAAATGTTATATGCTTAAACGATAAAGTCCAAGGAATATGTGATTGGGAGAATGCAATCTAATGAAGTTAGATTAATGAGACCATTCTTTCGTAGACACATCCTAAATGTTCCTGATCATAGGATTACCAATTGGGCATTGACAGTCCGTTAAGATCAGTACGTACTGTGTCTTCTCTCAGGGAGAGTGACTAGTCTCGAGTCATTGGTGTGTGTGACATCAAGACAAGTACGTAGGTGTTCAATAAGAGAATGAGTTCACTGAACGTGATCAACAAAAGAATTCTTATATTCCATGTCACATGAGAACTCATGGTTGGGATAATGCAAAGTAGTCCTTTTACCTGAGGCATCACAGTTGTCTTGTGGTTAAGTCCTTAATCTTTGATTATGTCTAATTCACCCCATCGGGGTGTCACGGCATCGTTGGGGTTAAGCCACTTAGCTATGGAGACAAGTGAATGCGCAACAAGGGATCTCTAACCTTCAAACAGTTGAGGGAGAATACTCTATGATATGATTTGGAATCTCTGGCCAGAGTATGAATGAGATTGGGGAATGCGTTCCAAATCACATTCAAGGAAATCATATAAGCAAACGATTCACATTGGATAGTAGACATGAGTAAATAAACTATCATACCAAACAATGTGGTCAAGAGTATTAGATTAGAGAAGGACCGTATTGCATTTGTAATCCCGAACTGAATAGGTTCTCCACCTCTTCTGATTAGCTTGGGTAACCATGATATGCTGCTAGGTGTCACTCATGGTTTGTGGAAGCCCTAAACGTGTGTAATCACTAAAGGGAGAATTGAAAATAGTTTCAATTCACAATCGATGTAAAATGGTTTTAATCGCCCACTACCTCGCTAAAAGGAACCTAATGGATCGCACACCGTAAAAGGTAGAGATTGGAGATTAAACGGAAATGAGTAAGAATGATTAAATGGTTTAATCATTTAATTATGGCAAGGATTAATTAATATGTTAATTAATCAAACGAATAAGTTCGTTAAAGACTTCGGGATAGTTTTGGACCTTAAGGCCCAATGGGCTTCGAACGTCAAGCCCATTAACTTAAATTGTATGACAATTTAATGAATAAAGATTCATTAAAGCCCAAAAGCCCAAACATCCCTAAATGGCCGGCCATATTAGATGAATTAGGGTTTTGGTTGTTTAGGTTACTTAAAGAAGTGACTATATAAATGACTTTATAGCCAAAATTCATTAAGGAAAAATTAAGGGTTTATTTTAGGGGAAAATTGGTGAGAATTGTCTCTCCATTTTCTCTCTAAAGAGGCCAACACCTTGGAGGGTACATCTAGCAATCCTACTACTCCAAGGTCACTCATTTCTTCTACAATCAAACCTTGGTGAAGAGACTTAGAGGTTCCCTATTTTGGGAACTTGGAGAAACCTATTTTTCCATCCAAATCCATGGATCTAAGAAACAAGGAATGAAGGCCCTATCTCTTTGGGTGATTAGCCTTTGCTTATGCAAAGAGGAATCTACAAAGGTATTTTTCAACTCACTTTGTTTTTGAGTTGATTATTGGTTCACCAATCTACTAGGCTTTGAATTTCATGGTAATGTTTTGTTTTTGAGTGCATGCAAGCATGATTCCGCCTTTTAATTGTTAATTGCATGCTATATGATGTTGCTCAAATGAACATGTTTTTCAAAATAAATCCTTCATCCGGGCCACCACCGCAGCGGTCATATCATTCTTCACCACTGAATCCCCAACGGTAAGAGGACCAGTGGGGGATATGAAGGATGGACGTCATATGTTGTCTGGAGAAGAAGGGACTGCCTCTTTGATCGGATCATATTTATATATATTTTTACTTCAAATTCACTCGTCTTTTCTTAGTTAATTCCTTATATTTTTGAACTATTTACGTTATTTTTGTGTTTATAGGATTTATTATGCAAAGAAAATAAAAATGGCACAAATGAGTTTTAAATAATAAATTCGTCAAAAAGTAAGATTTGTTTTAGTTTAAGTATTAATTCTTATCCCTTCCACCTTTAGTTTAAAATAAGTAATTGATCCAAGTTTTATATTTTGTTATGCATACACACACATATAAATAGACACACACACGTTGTTCTCTACTTTTGATATAGTAAATATGCATACAGGTGCTTTTCGAGCTGGAGGTGTGAGGAAGAAAAGGAGCACTTGGGGATCAGAAAAGAGAAAAATAATAAAAAGCTTTGCAGAGTGTGGTAGGTGAAAGGCACAGAAGGAATAAAAAAACTGCACTTGCAGCATTAGTGTGGTGGGTGAGGCATTAGCCTCGGGAGAGAAAAGAATAAACAAGACCTTGCAGCCTTGGCAGTGGGGGGAACGAAATAAGCTGCCTTTGGCAGCAGATAGCAGGGGGAGTGAGGGAAAGGAAAGAGCCGCCTTTGGGCAGAGTGAAAGAGGGCGAGGGAAGAGAGGTCAGTACGGGGAGAGATAGAAGAGAGTGACGCGGGGCAGGAGAGAAAGATAAGGGAGAAAGCTGCCTTTGAGCAGCGGGAAGGAGAAAGGGGCTGCCCTTTGGGCAGCTCGCAGAGACGCAGGAAGGAGAGAAGGTCAGCAGGGACGCAAGGCAGTGTGACGCGGGGGGAAGCTGCCATTTGGCAGCGTGAACTGAAGAGAAGGACTGACAGCAGCGGGCAGGTGGAAGGGCAGCATGAGCTGGATAAGACACGGGAAAGCTGCAGGAAAGGAGAGGGCGCCAGCGAGGCGCAGTTCACACGGGCACGAACGCAACAGATCACCTTCTTTCGGTTTAATCTTTCCAAACTTCTATTTTATTTTTGTTTTAATAATGTGTAAATAAACTTATTTTGGCTAGAGGTTAATTCAAAGCCATGAATATATTTGTAATATGAATTGATTACCTTCAGTTGTGATTTATAAGTTGTGAATTCAATTTACTTATCCGTTCGTATAAAAACTGATTTGTGTATGTTGGTTGAGAGTGCACGCTTAATTTTCATGCATGAATTTGACTCTAGAATATAAGGGAGTTTCACCTAATCGTTATGAACTTATATTCACAAGTAGTGAAGGTTGCTAGTCACAATCACGTTAAGTAAATTCTTGGCATAAGTTTCATGCAAATCATAGTAACGAGTGTCTCGTCAATGCTTATGTTTTTCATAGAACTTAATGATTCTTGCTTGTATCTCTATTATGCAACTCATGTAGGGAACTTGTAGGGAATGTTTTGGGTTGTCGTATGCAATTATCCAACCCAATAACTTGTGGAAAAACTGAGGGTTAATTAGTGCAATTCACGGTTAATTTGGGGCATTGAGTATTAATAGCTTATCGAAAAGCAACTGAAAATCAATTCATGTTCAAGTGTGTCATGTGTGAAGAATGGATCTCTAGCTAATCCATCAACCATATATTTAGTTTTACTTTTTATCTCAATCACAACCAAAACCAATACCCCCAATTTATTTTCTTGTATCAAAGTGTGCTTAAGTTTGTTTTGAACTCTTTGAGTCTAGTTTAGTGTTTTAAAGCCTACTTTTGTGTTTTTAAGTTTCTTCTTATTTTTTTTAGTCAAGTGAGAGGTTATTAGCAAGCCCTCCTAATCCCCGGCCTAGAACGATACCCTACTTACATCTATACTACAATTGTCAAAAAAGAGGGTTTAATTTGTGTGTTAACTTATTTTTCACATCAAATTTTGGCGCCGTTGCCGGGGATTAGCAACTTTGCTAATCCTTTTATTTTTGTTTTTGTTTATGTTTATATTGGTGTTTGTGTATTTTACTTTTGATATTTGATTTATTTTTCTTTCTTTGATTTTAGGTTCAAATGGAGCCGAGGGAAATTTAAAGGAAAGATGCGTCCGGCTAAAGACGTTAAATCAAGCGCTTCTTGGGAGGCAACCCAAGCATTCAACGAAGGGAGACTTTGGAATCACTAACCCAATCAGCTTTGCATTCTTCCACCCTTATCTTTACTGCTTTCATTTTGTTTTGTTTAGTTAGTTGTGTTATTTGGTTGATTTCTGTGAGTTTGTGTTATTTAGTTTAAGTGTGGGGGAAGGTTAACCAAAGTCTCTTTACATTAATTTACATATAAAAATAAAAAATAAAAAAAAAAGATAAAATTTAAAATTAATGAAAAAATAAATAAATAAATAAATACATAAACAAAAAATTAAAAAATATAAAATATAAAATATAAAAAAAATAAAAAAAAGTACAAATATTTTATAATGATGTAAACTAATAGTATTCATTGGTCGGGTGGTGCTTCAGTAGTAGGCGGGGCTTCAGCAGTCGGCGGGGCCACAGAAGGAGGAGGCGGCAGAGGTTGATCAGTTGGAGCTTCACTACGCGGTGCCGCTCCAGAAGACGAAGGCAGATGTTGTTGGAACAAACCCACAAACCTCCGATGATCAAGTAAAATTTGACCATCGGTGTCCTGCACCTGGTCAATCTTCCTCTTCATGCTGGTGGCATAGCTGTGTGCGAGCTTGTGCAATTCTTTATTCTCATGCTTGAGCCCTTTAATCTCTTGTTTGAGACTCTGTATTTCAGCCACCAACGACTCAACATGACGGGTTCGAGCATATAGGCGTTGGGCCATGTTGGACACAGAACCCGGACACTGCACGCTAAGAGCCAGAGACTCCTTAACCGCCAATTCATCAGACCGTCTAGCGAGCAGTCTGTTATCTCTGGGAGTGACAAGGTTCCGGGCCACCACCGCAGCGGTCATGTCATTTTTCATCACCGAATCCCCAACGCTAAGAGGACCAATAGGAGATATGAAGGATGGGCGCCATATGTTGTCTGGTGAAGGCGGAGCTGCCTCTTCACCAAGGTTTAAGTCAAAACGACGATCGGAAGGGCCAGACATTTTTCAGAGGTGGTGAAGAAAGAAGAGAGTCGGACAGATCAAGATTAAACAAGTGCAAGAAGGGAGTGTTTACAGGAGGGAGCTCAAGTGTGTTGTGGAACAAAATTAACGCCTCTATAAAAAGAAGAAATCAAAGAGGTGCTCCTCATAAATTGAAGAGGCGTCCTCTCGCAAATCAAAGAGTCGGGGCTCCGTTCTCAAACGCCTGATTCTTTTCTCAAAAGAGGAGTTCCCTTTCTCAAAAGCCGGATTCTTTTCTCAAAAGAGGCGTTTCATTTCTTAAAGGCTGGGCTTGCTCAGAAACCACGAGCCGAACCCCGGATTTCAAAAGATCAATTTGTCCAGACGTGTTGTCACTCGTCACATGCAACCGGTAGCTTTGCGGAAATCACGGGCAGTTTGTCGAAGCACCAATTCAGAAATCAAAGAGGGAAATTCAACAGTCAAAGACACGCTAGCTTTCTCAAAAGCTGGGCTTCAACCCACGGGCAAATCTTCTTTTCCTGATTTATCCGCACGTGTCACATGCTACCTCTACAATCGACGATGCTCAGAGCTCGATGCGCCGATTCCAGATATCAATGAAGAATCTGCTTTGCGGAAATCACGAATAGCTGGTCAAAAAAAAAAAAATTATGGTGAAGTGGGAAAGCACGTTGCACTGTTCTTCTACTCGTGTCGGTAACCCTGGGTTAATTGAACAGTACCTCTACCAGCCATTAAGAAAATTCTTTAAATGTTGAACTTCATTGCAAAGTAGCCTCACTCAAAACTTCTTCATCTCCGAGAATGCATTCCAAAAGAATCCTCCTAAGTTACTCAGTGTTCCTCATTCCTTGGGATACTCTTGCGAACAACCCATTCAAAGCAAAAGTATTTCATATCATAAAGGTTGAAAGCAAGAGTATCTCATATCATACTTTCTCCATGTCCTTCTCCTTGTCTTTGTTTTCCGACAAGGAGAAAGAGAGCAATCAGCCAGCATTTGGTATCAATCTTCCGATCTGGAGCCAACTGCCTGGAACCCCTTCCTGATTGCTTACCTAGCCTTGCTCTCGAGTACTCATCTTCTTCATCTTATGCTTCCGTTTTGTCTACCACATCTACTTGGGGGACAAGTAAGGGAGGTGAAAATGAGACCTCGAAGCATGGGGAGACAATTTGCCAATTCATCCTCAGCTAGGGAAGGAGAAAGAAAGCAAGAGGTGGGCACTTGGAAAGATTGAAGAAAGAATCAAACCAAAACAGCTACCTTGTGCCTGCCCGCCATGCAGAGGAAACAAGCAGAGAAGAATGCAGCTCGTACAATCAAACCAGCACAAGGAGTCCGAGTTGAAGAACTCGAGAAGCTTCAACAACATTTGGAGGGCACCTTCGCCAAAGAGCAAAGCTTCGCAGTACAATAGCATAAAATCATCACTTGCAAGTGAAAAGCTAAGTGTCACCCTGTTCAAGAGGAAAGCTGTGGAAAGTCAACAAGCACGACCAATGATTACTTATTAGTTTTATTCATTATCTTTTATCGTAATTTTCAATTTTTCGTTTGCAATTTTTTTTAATTAATTTTCTTGCGTTACTTAACTGAATTATTTCTTTTCTTTGCAGGAACTTTTGGTTCTTTCCACCCTTGAAGTTGATTGCAGAATTTTAGCTTGGAGGGTCATCGCTTGATTTTACTGCAAACTAGGGAAGTTTTCAGTCCAATTGCTTTATTTTGTTTCTTATTATTTATTTATTTTATTTTTATTTGCATTATAGTGTTTTCTGACATTGGGGACAATGTCCAGTTTAAGTGTGGGGGTAGACATCTCTAGAATTTCATTTGTTTCTGTGTTGTTGTTTTTTTTTTTTTTTTTTTTATTTAAAAAAAAAAAATATATATATATATATATAATAAAAAAAATAAAAAATAAAAAAATCGGAAAATTTAAAAATCCAAAAATATTGTCTTGTTTCCCTTATTGTTTTGAATTAGATTTTTGTTAGTTTCCCGACCCAATGATATAATTGGATCAAATTTGAACCATGATCATCAAGAACTTAGTTAACATGTGTTTTGTGAAATTCCTAATTCTCTTGTTAGTTTTGTATATGTTTGACCATCTTTGAAAAACCAAATGCACATAGCCTTGTTAATGTGAAACTAAAGTATGAATTAAAGCGTCATATGTGAATTTAGTGACCATATTCATCCTATGTGAGTTTTTGAGCCGATTGAAAGTGTGTGCATTTTTCATACACTCCTATTCTTTCATGTGTGATGAACTTATGTGAGATACATCTCTAGAACTTGCGTAACGATCTTTCGAAATGTTTATCATTGATTGCATGAACTTGGAAATGATAGAGGCATTAGGTTTACCACTATGGCCCAAATAACCATGTTTCCCAAAGAAAAATGATATCATTAGATTGCCAATTTGAGCCGTATTTGTTGAACCTTTTATTTCTTATCACCATATATGTCTACCCTTATACCTGAAACATTTTTTCCTTACCCTTTCCAAGCGAGCAATGCGAGATTGTCTTATGAGAAACGTTTGTGAAGTACTTTGAAGGTGTTTGGCAAAAGAATAAGTGTGGGGGTATTTCATGTTTGTATTTAAAAAAAAAAAAAAAAGAAAAGAAAGATTGTATAAAAAGAAAATAAAAAGTTTTTAAAGTTTCAGTTTAAGGGTGTGATTGAAGGTATCAGAAGAATCGTTGGAGAGCTTGAGTTCTTATAAATCTAAACAAAAGAATTGCTTGCAATGTAGCTTGGAACTTGTGTTTTCCTATTCTTTCGTTTCAATAACCCTATCCCTAAGCCTCATTATATCCAATAAAAGTCCTCTTGATTTAAGTTTTGCAATTATGACTGTGGAGAAGTGATCTTTATGCAAGCTTATGGTAGAAATTTCACATTTGTTTCTTTGAGCGAAACACATTAAAACTAAACACATGTGTGATTGAGTGCATATCCCGTGAGAAGGTCGCTAGTTTGCATATGATGATTTTAAAAATAAAAACTTGAAATTGCATTAGCATGGCTATCTCACACACTACACTTCAATGATGATTTAAAGATTACTGCTAATATTTGAATGAGGAAGATGAACTTGGATTAGTTTGTTGGTGTTAGCTATGGTTCTTGATGATTTGTTTTCTCGAATGAAATTCTATGAGGGTCACATAGGGGGAAACTAATGTTTTTCATGTTAGTACTTTTTCATGTTTTCTTTGTTTTGCTCGAGGACTAGCAAAAGCTAAGTATGGGGGTATTTGATCGGATCATATTTATATATATTTTTACTTCAAATTCACTCGTCTTTTCTTAGTTAATTCCTTATATTTTTGAACTATTTACGTTATTTTTGTGTTTATAGGATTTGTTATGCAAAGAAAATAAAAATGGCACAAATGAGTTTTAAATAATAAATTCGTCAAAAAGTAAGATTTGTTTTAGTTTAAGTATTAATTCTTATCCCTTCCACCTTTAGTTTAAAATAAGTAATTGATCCAAGTTTTATATTTTGTTATGCATACACACACATATAAATAGACACACACACGTTGTTCTCTACTTTTGATATAGTAAATATGCATGCAGGTGCTTTTCGAGCTGGAGGTGTGAGGAAGAAAAGGAGCACTTGGGGATCAGAAAAGAGAAAAATAATAAAAAGCTTTGCAGAGTGTGGTAGGTGAAAGGCACAGAAGGAATAAAAAAACTGCACTTGCAGCATTAGTGTGGTGGGTGAGGCATTAGCCTCGGGAGAGAAAAGAATAAACAAGACCTTGCAGCCTTGGCAGTGGGGGGAACGAAATAAGCTGCCTTTGGCAGCAGATAGCAGGGGGAGTGAGGGAAAGGAAAGAGCCGCCTTTGGGCAGAGTGAAAGAGAGCGAGGGAAGAGAGGTCAGTACGGGGAGAGATAGAAGAGAGTGACGCGGGGCAGGAGAGAAAGATAAGGGAGAAAGCTGCCTTTGAGCAGCGGGAAGGAGAAAGGGGCTGCCCTTTGGGCAGCTCGCAGAGACGCAGGAAGGAGAGAAGGTCAGCAGGGACGCAAGGCAGTGTGACGCGGGGGGAAGCTGCCATTTGGCAGCGTGAACTGAAGAGAATGACTGACAGCAGCGGGCAGGTGGAAGGGCAGCATGAGCTGGATAAGACACGGGAAAGCTGCAGGAAAGGAGAGGGCGCCAGCGAGGCGCAGTTCACACGGGCACGAACGCAACAGATCACCTTCTTTCGGTTTAATCTTTCCAAACTTCTATTTTATTTTTGTTTTAATAATGTGTAAATAAACTTATTTTGGCTAGAGGTTAATTCAAAGCCATGAATATATTTGTAATATGAATTGATTACCTTCAGTTGTGATTTATAAGTTGTGAATTCAATTTACTTATCCGTTCGTATAAAAACTGATTTGTGTATGTTGGTTGAGAGTGCACGCTTAATTTTCATGCATGAATTTGACGCTAGAATATAAGGGAGTTTCACCTAATCGTTATGAACTTATATTCACAAGTAGTGAAGGTTGCTAGTCACAATCACGTTAAGTAAATTCTTGGCATAAGTTTCATGCAAATCATAGTAACGAGTGTCTCGTCAATGCTTATGTTTTTCATAGAACTTAATGATTCTTGCTTGTATCTCTATTATGCAACTCATGTAGGGAACTTGTAGGGAATGTTTTGGGTTGTCGTATGCAATCATCCAACCCAATAACTTGTGGAAAAACTGAGGGTTAATTAGTGCAATTCACGGTTAATTTGGGGAATTGAGTATTAATAGCTTATCGAAAAGCAACTGAAAATCAATTCATGTTCAAGTGTGTCATGTGTGAAGAATGGATCTCTAGCTAATCCATCAACCATATATTTAGTTTTACTTTTTATCTCAATCACAACCAAAACCAATACCCCCCATTTATTTTCTTGTATCAAAGTGTGCTTAAGTTTGTTTTGAACTCTTTGAGTCTAGTTTAGTGTTTTAAAGCCTACTTTTGTGTTTTTAAGTTTCTTCTTATTTTTTTTAGTCAAGTGAGAGGTTATTAGCAAGCCCTCCTAATCCCCGGCCTAGAACGATACCCTACTTACATCTATACTACAATTGTCAAAAAAAGAGGGTTTAATTTGTGTGTTAACTTATTTTTCACATCACTCTTCACCAAGATTCAAGTCAAAACGACGATCGGAGGGGCCAGACATTTTCAAAGGTGTTAAAGAAAGAAGAGGTCGGACAAATCGAGATCTTAGAAGTGCAAGAAGGTACAAGCAAAAATTCAAGTGTGCTTTGAAATGAACTGCCTGCCTCTATAAAAAATCCGCGCTCGACGGGATTTCAGAGATTGAAGAGGCGAGCTCAGAATTCGAAGAGGCCATTCAAAAATCGAAGAGGCAAGCTCAGAAATCGGAGAAGCATCTTGCTTTTCCAGACGCGTCGGCACCCGTCACACGCAAACTCAGCTTTGCGGAAATCACGAGTAATTTGTCGAAGCGCCGATCCCAGATATCGAAGAGGCGCCAGTCTTTTTCAGCTGCGTCATCACCTGTCATATGCACACTCAACTTTGCGCAAATCACGGGCAATTTGTCGAAGATTTTCGGTGAAGGAGAAAGCACGTGAAAGTTTACTGTTCAATCACGCGTTAGTTGCCGACACAAGTGAAAGAATAGTACCTCTACAGGTATTAAGGGACCTCCTATAACTGTCCACCTTCACCCTCCATAGCAAGGCAGACATACAGAACCTTTCTTCATCTCCGAGAATGCCTTCCCAACGAAGCCTCTCGAGTTACTCAGTGTTCCTTATTCCTTGGGGTACCTCAGCAAACAAATGACACCAAAGCAAAAGTATCTCATATCACCAGGGTAGAAAGCAAGAGTATCTCATATCATGCGTCTTCCCTGTCCTTTCCTTTGTCCTTGTTCTTACCTACAAAGACAAGGATAAAGAAAACAATATGCCGGAACCTCCACTCAAACTCGGGTAAGGAACCGACTGCTTGGAACCCTTCCCTGATTGCCTACCTGGCACTGTTCTCGAGTACTCGCCCCCCCCACTGCTGCTGTACTTTCAAAGAAGCTGCCATATCTGCCCGGAGAACAGATAAGGCAAGTGAAAATGATACCTTGAAGCATGTGGAGACAACGTGCAGAAGGAACAAGCAGAGAAGAATGCGGTCTGCACAGTCAACTCAGCAGAAGGAGTCCGAACTGAGGAACTCGAGAAGCTGCCACATCTGCCTAAAGAAACAAGCAGAGAAGAATGTAGCATGAACAGTCAACTCAGCAGAAAGAGTCTGAGATGAAGAACTCGAGAAGATGCCACATCTGCCTGAGGAACAGATAAAGGAAATGAAGATGATACCTTGAAGCATGTGGAGACAAGAGTAACCAAGCACGTGCTGATTCATCCGCTACTTTTTCAAAAGCAAGAGTATCTCATATCATCAAAGTTGCAATCACTCTGACGGTGGACTCGTTTTGACCCTCAAATTCTTGGGTCGACTTGCTAGGCGTTGTGGGCTGCATGTGCCGTTTCACCACCCTTGAATCAAATCCTTAAAGATCAAGTCACCAACTGGAAGAAAAGCCCATCAATCTTGAAGATCATACCGTTGACCAAACTGCTCAGGTGTGAATTAGAAAGATTGAACAGAGCAACAAGTCGTCACCTTCACCTCGTGCCTGCTTGTCATGTGTTCGAGTCAACCTTCAAGAATCAAGCCTCAACCGCCCTTGAAGAAGCTTTCAGCCAAATTCGAAATCAAGCCTCGACGGCCCTGGAAGAAATCATAAGTCTGATTCAAGATCAAGTGTCTACCACCCTTGAATCAAAACCTAGTTCAAGAATAAGCTGTGGAAAATCAACAATTGGAGGAATCCAGAAAATCCTTCAACCCAGTTCAAGATCAAAGCTGTGGAAAGTCAACAAGCGCAACAAAATACGTGCCGATTCATCCACTACCAAAGCCAAAAATCATCTACCACATGAAGCTCCTTGTGGCCCAATTTCAACCTTCAAGATCAAGCCTCGACGATCCTTGAAGAAATTTCAAACAAAAGTTCAAGAACAAGCCTCAACGGCCCTTGAAGAAATCTCAAGCCCAATTCAAGATCAAGCCTCAACGGCCCTTGAAGAAATCTCCAGCCCAATTCAAGATCAAGCCTCGACGGTCCTTGGATCGACATCTACAATAAGGGACTTCAAAACGCATCTCCTACACGTGACAAGCACATGTATACGACGTGCCTTGAAGTGGGGGCATTTGTAGACATCGAAATTTCGTAAATAAATATTGACTGATAAATAAGTGTCAACGCTCATGTATTACATAAATTTTACACGTAGCGTGTGACTCAATGAAAATTGAAATAAGTTAGAAAAGTCATCAAATAGGACACGTGTCAACACCTGGCAGAAACGACTTATTTCATCTGGGATATTATATTCAAAATTAGGCCTTGGAAAATTCTATAAATACAAGCCCATTTCATTCATTCAAAGGGAACCAATTCATATTACACCTTGAAGCTCTGAAGCTCTGAAACTTCGAAGCTCTCAAGCATCCAGGTTCCCGAAGAATCAAGAAAGTGTTCTTCGTTCTTCGTTCATCGTTCATCCAAGATCAAGCCCCAACGGCCCTTTGGATCAACCATCCACCAATTCAAGATCAAGCCCCAAAAGCCCTTGAAGAACTTCCACCAATTCAAGATCAAGCCTCGACGGGCCTTGAAGAAAGTGTTCATCGTTCATCATCCGTTCATCCTAAGATCAAGCCCCAAGGGCCCTTTGGATCAACAACATCGACAAATCCACACACATCCGACCGTTCTTCAAGATTAAGCCCAAAAGCCCTTGAAGATCTGTTCATCACTGTTTCTTCAAGATCAAGCCCAAAAGCCCTTGAAGATCCGCTCAAATCCACCTTCAAAGATCAAGCCCACGGCCCTTTGAAGAAACTTTCAACTGTTCATCCAAGATCAAGCCTCGACGCCCCTTTGGATCAACGAAACATCCACGAATCAACATCTTACGGAGATCGAATCAGAGGATCAAATTAGAGAGAGATTGTAACCCCAAACCATCAAAAAATACAAATATTTGTTTGTGCACGTTGTTCTTGTCTCTTTCGTTTCAGGAATTTTCCGTGTTCACAATTTCCTAATGTCATTTGTACTAAATCATTCACTAGTACTCACTAAAGGAGAGCTTGAACCTATGTACTTGTGTAAACCCTTCATAATTAATGAGAACTCCTCTACTCCGTGGACGTAGCCAATCTGGGTGAACCACGTACATCTTGTGTTTGCTTCCCTATCCCTATCCATTTACATACTTATCCACACTAGTGACCAGAGCAATCTAGCGAAGGTCACAAACTTAACACTTTCTGTTGTACCAAAGTCCTCACTGATTTTGTGCATCAACAAACTTAATGGCAACAAAGATGTCAATCAAGTTTGAAAAGTATTGGCATAAAATTCATGGTGCTATGGCAATTGCAACTATTCTGGATCCAAGGTTCAAGATGAAATTGATTGAATATTATTTTTCTCTTATTTATAAAGAGAATGCTCCATCAAAATTTGAGAAAGTCTTTGACTTGGCTGTTAAGTTGGTCAAAGAATATGAATTGAAGCATAGACCTCGGCTTCGGTCTTCTAAATCTTCTTCTTCAACTGATTTTCCATTATAGTCATGTGATTTCAGAGTTGGTGATCCTTTAACATCTTATGACCAGTTTGTTATGGATTCCACCATCAGTAATGAACAAACTGACTTAGATTTATATTTGGGGGAGAAAGTCTTGCCTATGACTCAAGATTTTGATATATTGTCGTGGTGGAAGGCAAATGGCATTAAATATCCTATTTTGCATAAGATAGCTCAAGATATTTTGGCTATTCATGTATCTACAATAGCTTCAGAGTCTTCATTTAGTACTGGTGGTAGGATTATCGGTCCACACCGTAGCCAACTTCATTCAAGCACAATGGAAGCACTCATGTGTTCTCGAGACTGGTTGTAGAGTCAGATGCGAGGTACTTACTGTAAAATTTCATATAAATTATGTATATGTTCAAAATTTTACTATTTTAGCCTTTTTAATTTTTACTATTGAACCAGATTCAAACTCTGCTCCTCGTGTTGAAGATTCCTCATTCAGTGATGATACTGATGTGAATGTGGTAAAAAACTAATCTTTATTTTTGTTTTTTACTTTGGAGTTATTGGTGATACTAATTCAATTTATGCATATGGGTGTGTGAAAAATCATGGAATGTAAACCTTCTATTTATACATATTGATGAATGGTGATACTAACTCAATTGATTTGGTACTCCGCTTTTGTTTGCTTTTTTTTTTTTTTTTTTTCTGATAACTGAGTGTACAATGTAAACCTTATGTGATCACTTACCTCTGTTGCATTAGTGTTGGTGTTCCTAAATGGGATACTAATTCAATTTATACATTTCTTTTGTATGCCTCTTTTGGTGACAACGAGTCGATGAGACTTTGTGATTGAACGTGCTAAAGCATTAGTGTTCGAAAGTGTTTAGTTTTGGAATATTTTGGAGCTTTGAATCATCTAGTATTCAAGATAATGACTACTTTTTGTTTTTAGAAGCTTTACTTTGTAATCATATGGATTATAATTAAAGACTTGTTTGGGTGTAGCAGAAAAATATCGTTCGTAAACTATTATTTCAATTATTGGAATTGTATGAGGACTTAAATGATTAAAATAGGGAAATGCATGCTAAAATGTACCTATAACGATGTTTAATTGTCAGAAAACGAAAATTATGACAAATTTTTCTTTAGTAATTTTCAAGTTGTTAAAAAAAAACCACGTAGACGGGTGAAAAAAGGGGTAAATGGGTAAAAAAAAAGGATAAACGGGTTCAAAAAAGGGTAAACGGATAAATAAAAATGATTAAATGGGTAAACCGTTATGGTTAAATGGGTACACGGTTATGGGTATGGGTATAACCGTTTATGCAATTACCCAACGGGTAAATGGTTATGCGGATATGAACAAGAACGGTTATGGGTAAATAACCGCAGTTACCTGCCCGCCATAACCATTACCCATCCCTAAGTACTAGAATGTAAACCTTAACACCCAGCTCATTCATGTAGTTATTTTTTACATGAGTTATGCGCCACCATTACTTAATGAGCATTGATTTATTGTGACAGAGATTTGAGATTTGATGATGAGATATGTATTGTAGTAGTACCTTATATTCTTTGACTCACTTGTGCTTCAGGATACCCTAATATATACTAGTATTATATTATTATTTCTGAGAAACTATATACTTGTTTTACAATGAGGCGTTTTCAAAAAGGTTTTCAAAATTTTACTTTTATAGGCCCACTGACCCTTGTATTTCATTTTTTTTTAACTCTAGGATTTAGTGGCAATGCTTTAGTGAGGACGAAGACTTCTAGCAAAAGCAGACATATACAAGTTTACTGCTTATTTACATATGCTCTGACATCACTTGTGTGATAAGAGTTCAAACCGCTCACATGCGCACTCTAGAATTAGTTACTTTAAATTTTAAATTAGTAACACTTTCCACATCTCTATCACTTTATGGCATCATCATCTTGAAAATGTCGGCAAATAGTGATCGATCCTGGTCCAGGTGAACATTCTGGATCGAGGTGTGTCAGCGATGGAGGCCCACGATTATGAGGCAAATAAGTTGATTGATCATGCTACCTTCGAGAAGATTAAGGCCAATGACCTTCAGGCAATCCTAACTACGGCCGGAAGGGAATCAGAGTCCAAGCGTAGGGCCAGAATCCAATTGGAACATGCGTTGCAGATGCACAAACTTGACTACCTATAAAGAAACAAACAACCTTAAGTAACCTAAGCACCGGTGGGGTGCCGGCCAAAGACTCTTTGACGGTCAAGTTATTAAGTAATATTTGAGATTCAAGCAGTAGGCAAGAGAGTATAGTATGCGATAATTGCACTACTAGAGATGTACGCGAGAAGAGTGTATTCATACCAGTCGAGAAAGAGTCATTTTAGGACACAGAATCCGTATTAAACTGGGAGAATCGCAAATGATATCTACGAGCAGATCTTTGCATCTTCTTAGGAGTGTGATTACTAGCGGTGCACGTCAAATCCCTAGTTTGTAAGAATCTCCAATAATACAGGAAACTTGACCAATTCCATACCGGCTATTCTTTAGTGTCACACTATGATGTTGGGGGACGTATGAAATGCATTTTGGCACTACTTAATTTGATTGGATTAGGGGAGCGCATTTTGTGTGGGGAGCTTGTCTACTCCCATTTTCCGTTTGGTTTGTTTGATTCCTGGATGCTAGCGGAGCTGTGGCGGTTGTCTTTCTGGGTTACGGCTTGTGGTGGTATTGTGGCGGCCGTGCTAGCGGAGCTGTGGCGGTTGTCTTTCTTGTTGTAGATCTCTATATTCTTTCACTTCGAATGAATCTTACATTGACCAAAAATAAGGATTAGTTACAATTGACCGATTATATTGTGAATTGAATCTTCAAGCTTCTGTTTTAATTCAAACCTCATCCATCAAATTTCAAGACAAATCTTGATCTCTGTCAATCGACTCAATCCTTCCTTTCTGTTTAGTCTTTTGGCATGGAAAACGGAAGAGACAGACAAACTGGAAATCTAAGAGCATTCATGTTAAAGAAACCATTGATTCCAGGAAACATGAGTCAACGAAAGACTACCCAAAAAAAAACATTCACGTTATCCGCAGAGAGCAGGCTAAATAGATAGCTGTTGGAGTTGACAACAAAAGAAACCCACCCTAATATGTTCAAAGATCCCCCAGGGCAACTTCTGTTGCTCAGTGACATACTCAAGATAGAATCTTGGTCGCTTATATTTGATCGAAGTTGTCTGTCAGTGCGCAATCAGTGATCCAAGAGGAACTCAGCTGGTTGAGCTTTAGCTGCATAGCCAAACTTCCATGTGCTGTACTTCCGGTGCACTCCAGTGAGTTTTGCAGTTTCAGCCTTCTGATGAAACGTAACCATCATCCTCGAGCATTCTCTGTTGATACATAAATTACACATGAAACATTACTTTTCTAACAAGTAAACAAATTTCATGTAACAAGTCAAATGTTTGCTACATACATGATCACACTTGGTTATTTCGTTTGCCAATGTGGTCCAAATAGATTTATTACCACGTGTATACCATAAAATTGCAATGAATCATGACAGTCAGTGCAAGAAGTACTCACAGGAGTTCATCTTCTGAGTAATTCGTATACCACTCACTAGTCTTGCTCCACTGCTTGAACCGGGACAGAGTACATTGAGCAGTATAAATTGCGGCAGCAGCTAGCATAGAAGGGGGGAACCTGAGCATTTCGTACTCCACCAGGCATAGCTCAATGAGGAAGAAGGACAGAAGCTCAAGCTGTTCATTCAATTCCAGGAAAACCAAGTACATTAATACCGTTAGGTTTTATAAAAATAAGTGAAATATTACTGCTTCTTATACTGTGTATCGCATGACTGACCTTTTTCTCTGAATGAGCTGCCTTGAGGAATCGCCTCATGAACACATACACGGTTGGAACAGAGAAGTTGAATTGTAAGCTGTTCACCATTGATTTCTCCATATCAAGCACATCTTTCCGTGAATATGCCTTATCTGATATCAGAACAAAATCCTCCACAATTGGGACAGAAACCTCCTCATACTTGCAAGCTAGTAGCATGGCTGTCACACCAACCAACTGAAGCTTCTTTCTGATCACCATTTGGCGCTCTAAGAACCTGTCTATAAGATTTACAGTAAGGAATAGTGTCTCATCCATAAGCTCAAACTTGTAGTGGACCTGTTAAAAGAATCAAAACCCGTTAACAATCTGTTCACATCACAGTACCAAACTCTTAATACTCAAACTTGGGCATCTTTAAAATGAATCCAACTAATGACACAATATGGTACCTCAATAAGCCAGTCAATGAGAATTGCCCTCATTTTCTCATTGATGTCAGGTTGGTGAGCCATGTAACTTGGGGAGACAGAGCTTGACTTCTGCATGATAAAGATTATCATTTTTTAGTAAACTGAACTTAGTCGGTAACCTCCCCCTCATTTATGCATCTACTTATCTAGTTAAAGGGTGTCTCACTAGACAATCTGGCCAACTAACCAATTTGATTGATACTTATGGCAGAGAAGAATGCATTTCTACCAAAAGAAAACCAGTAAAACCAAAACCAAACAATGAAAACCCCAGAAAAGAAAAAGGCAGAAATTGATTGTCAACATATGCACCTCCAGAAATCAGACCAACCCTAAAATGAAAAGGTATGAGACCAAAAAAAGGTAAAGATTCTCATCTAATCAAACAGGTCAGTTTTCGACAAACCAACATTTGCATATCTGACATCCTTGTATAACTATTTCGGGTTAGCTACCCTAAGCCATACGACAACACAAACATGCAGTGCTTTTTATTTTTGAAGCTCATCTGATCAAACAGATAAATGAATTCAGAATTTTCAACATTCGCTCGAAATAGTTATACAAGGATGTCAGATATGCAAATGCTTTTAATTGGATGTCAGTTATACAAGGATGTCCAATTACCCTATGCTCATATGAGAACAAAAAGTGCAGTGCTTTTAACTTTGAAGTTCATATGATCAAACAGATGCAAGAATTCTGTACTTTCAACATTGGTTAAATTCTACCCTAAGCCATATGAGAACACAAAAATGCAGCGGTATTTCTAAGCTCATCTGGTCAGTGATCACACAGACTTCCAACAAATCTTAAGGTTAACATCTATGCCTTTCATTTCTAATCCTCAAGAGCAGAACTATGTTCTTACATTGGTTTCAGTGATCCATCTAGTAGTAATACCATAGTATCTGCTTTCAATTGATCACAGACTTCCAACAAATCTTAAGGTTAACATCTATGCCTTTCATTTCTAATCCTCAAGAGCAGAACTATGTTCTTACATTGGTTTCGGTGATCCATCTAGTAGTAATACCATAGTATCGCTTTCAATAGCTAATGAAAATATACCTCAGATTTCCTGTAGTGAGCATAGATGTCATCTATGTACTCAACAACATTAAGCGGATCCTTTGAGCTGCTGCTGTCGATATCCATAATGGGGTCCTCAACCTCCAGAGTTTCATCCTCTTCCTGCAGTAATCAACAGAATGTACCCAGTTAGCCTTCTGATATATAAAGATGGGAACTTCTGAAGAAGAAAACTACTAGTAGTACTAGACAGTAAGACACACATACCATCCTATCGATTTCATCTAGCATAGCTTCGGTGTGCTTAACAAACATTGGTACATGAGCATCACAAGCCTCATCCTCAATGTTCTCCACATCTATAATTTCACAATCCACTAAACCACTAGAATTTGCAGTATACGAGCTCAGTTTCTTAGCTTCCTGATTAACGTCCTGCACAGCTTTCGGATTTGCAGCAAATGAACTCACAGTCACTTCCTTGGTTTCCTAATTACATTTAAGAACACCAAAAATTGTAATTTGAATTAAAAGCGAAAAACCAAAATGTAAACAAAAGATCCTTGTCATCGGTCTAAAAGGTACTACCTTTGGCTGCTGCTGGAGCAATTGTGCAAACCTCCTATACAAACATCAAAATATAAGAATCAAATTCTTCAGATAGCCTATTACAACAAAAACAGGAAGGCAAATAGAATAAGAGTAAATTCAAACCTTGTCACTGGTCTATGTGGCAGATCTGGCACATTTTTCTTACATTCCGCAGCATCTTTCCTGAATTACATAATTTATAATGTCTCAAATTAGTTCATTAGTAAACTAAAGGCTACTAGAAAACGAATCAAACATATTAAAACATAAACATGGAAAGAGATTCATCAGATTGTAAGAAAATGTCCCAAACCTAGAACATTCTTTTCTGGTGATGTTATGGACATCCCTTAGTGCTGGTCGATGATTCGGTCCAACCTCCTTCACAAACTTGGAACCCCCCATTCTTGGACCTTTTCCAAAATTTTAAAGAAAATAAATACAAACAAAGAACATAAATTCAAATATTCAGAAATTGAAAATTACGTTAAATTTACATCATGGGTTTTGGCTGCGTCTCTTACCTTGGAAATTTGAGGGCCTAACTAGAGCTGGGTTGTTCTCCTTTGATCCCATTTCGATCACCTTCAATACGAAATCACCATCAAACAACAAAAAACAAAAACCCCAAATTAAAATTTGAATGACATCAGAAAAACCCATGATCTAGAACACGAAGAGCAAGAAGAAAACGACCGAAAATCTGAAACAATCGAAACCCAGAACATTCGAAATTTAAAAAAACAAAACGAAAGATCGAAAGAAACCCACAAACCTTGAAGAGAAATCAAGGGACTTGATCAAAGTAATGCAAATATCAAAGCCTTGAATCTTCAAAATCCCGAGAGAGAAATGAATGGCATATGAAGCCGCTTTCTCTCTCTTTCCCCCTCTCTCTCGTCCTGTCTCTCTCTATTCTGTGCGTCTGTGTTCTTGTTGGGTTCTTTAAAACGGGTTTTTATTTATTAAGCAGATTCATATTCGAAGAAAAAAGGAAAAAGAATTTTTAAAAGCGGAATTTGGGAGAGAAGGGCATGTGCTCCTCCGTTTTGAATACAACGGCTACTAATACCTGACCGTCCGATCTCAATACTGCCGAAAGGTCACGATGGTCTGTCTCCAACGGCTACCTGGCTTTTGTGCTTTGTACCTTATATAATTTCAAATGTTTTATGAAGGCCTCCGGTCCGGTTTTTTTTTGGGTTGGGCTGGGCCTTTGACCTTTTTGTCTGTAATAATAAGCCCGTTTACTACGCTCCAAGCTAATGATTTGGCTTTTTCCTAGGGTCATTTTTGGAAATTTAGCAGATACGCTCTACAGCACTGAGGAATCTGTCCCTATTCTCATACAAGCTCCCCATGCCACGTTCCTCACAAAAAATTAATTTACTATAAATATATCCACGAAATATATGAATTAATAGTTTATTTTAAAATTATTATTGAAATTCCAAACAATGTATTGTTAAGGAAAAAATAAGTGTGTGGTTATAATTTCAGGGCGCTAATATCAATTCTTATCTTTTAGCAAATCAATTATAAATCAATCATCGCGTAATGTGATCAAGTAATATATAATTGCATTAATTTTACACTATCATTTTTAGTTTGAACCTTCAAGCTTTTAACATTTTTTTTTTAACAAACGATATTATTTATACTAAAAAACTAAAAGAGAGAGATAATGGGTTTATCCTCATAATAGGCTAGCAATAATGTGGTTAAAATTTGTCTTTCACGATAATCGAACCTAAGACATCTCACTTACAAATAAAGAGGAATATCACTAGACCGTAGTACTAAATGACCAAGTTTCAACCTAAATAATATGAATTCACTTCATTTTTTGCAAGACAAGAAAAGGAAAGATCTAGAGATATTGAACAGCAAAGTTCTTATCAAATTGTATCGTGTGTACCTCCATTGCATATTCAGTTTCCCTTTTTACCTTTTTCTTGCCAAAGTAATTCAATTTTCTTTCCCATATTCCTCTATAAACTGAAGGTGAATTGGCCTATAAAGTGCTATCAATTTGAAATACAAGCTTGTATCTTATTTTATTTTTTTAGGCTGGAATGTGGACGTTTTTTTTTTTTTTTTTTTTTTTTGAAATGTGTTGACATGTTTCTTTTGATACAAGTTGTGCGGGATGGATTGGCCACAAGACTTCAGATGCATATATAACTTTTATCATTATGTACGGTCTAAGCCTTTTTCATGATATTTTGGGGGGGGGTAATCTTTATATGATGATATTGAAAGTGACGCCCTCCACACTACTACTAAAGACACAATGGTTAAACCAATCATTGTGTCTTTAGTAGTGCAACTTAGTTGCTTCTTGCGTTTGTCATATTCGTAGAAACGTCAATATGGTGTCACATAGATTGGCTAAGTTGGCCTATTTCTGATTTTGTATCTTGTTGATTTCATGAGCTTTCAGATATTATCCAGAAGGCTCTCTTGTACAATTGTATGTTTCCCTGATAATGTTAATAAATTTCACTATCGTTTCTCTCCTAAAAAAAATGTTTATATTCGTTATAAATGAAAGGAAGAATGACTTGACCTAATAAGCTTGGGGAGTGCATGTATCATGCAACCACATGAAGAGAAGAAGACCTGTTGACATGCCAAATGTGGAGGCTGGCAATCACTCACAAGTCGGAACTTTCTTCGGCATTCGATTTGTGGCCCTTAGGAAGACTTAATTACAAAGACCTCAAGCATGAAGTCCAGGTTGACGTGGAAGACTAACCCAAATCGGACGCATAAATCTTCCACTTTGCAGATTCAACCCAATCCATAATTTAATATTTTGAATCCTTGTTAACGGGTCAAATTTAACATTTTGAATGTCTTCTGAAGTGACGCACAGGCTCGGCTTAAACCGTGTGCTAATCACTATCAAGACATTTTCGGGAATAATTGCAACACGTATTTGCACATAAGGAAATGGATAGAACTTCGCTGCTGAAAAGATCAGCAGCCAAGTCCAGTTCTAAGAAAATACTTGCCTCATTTTCGATAATGGGGTAAATCCTAAGTTTTTACTATTATGGATAATTTTACCGTACACATGTTAAATTGAAATCGTTTATTTTATTATTACTAGTCTTCATGCAAGCGCTCACGGACGTGTATAAGGCATTTTTTGAATTACGTCGTGCTACGCGCGACTTACACATTTTAAATGAATTTATATGCGTGAATTGACAAAAGGAAAGTCAAATAATATCTTTTGTTCAAAAAAAAAATCAATCATTTGACAACTAATTTAATCACATTATTATGCGTGTGCGAAAGACCTTTTTCATAACCGGCATTACAAGCCTCTTAAGATGTTTTGAACGTTTTTTAAAATAGAGAAAATAATATTTAGTGAACAACTGATTGAATTGTTGTAAACATTCCTAGTTTAAGTATGATTGTGTAAATCCTAGATAAGATTTGATTCTAGTTATCCTTTCCTATTACAACTTGTATTACTTGGAGGAGAAGGAATATCTTCTCTCCCTTTACTACTATAAATAAAGGCACAATGTAGGAGGGATAACAACACACACATTCCCCTACAATTCTACAAACACACATCTCTCTCCTCTCTCTCTCTGCCGCCGGCCCTAGTCCCTCTGTCAGATAAAATAGACCACAACACGTTATCAGCACGCTCCTACCGCTGCGCTTAGGAATCTGACGTTGGAGATTTTTTCTGCATCAAACCAGTTCATCCATATCATCACGCAATCAAGTTCTTTCTAAACAACGGCTTTTAACTCGATATTTTGCAAGCCCTGATAGCATGAACATTCACCATGATGCATGACCCAACTTTACGTTTAACGTATTTTAGATTCTACATAAATTGTGTATGCTTCATAATCAAAATTGCTACAATTATGTGAATTTGATATTTGTCATGAATTGAATCCTACATATGTACATGCATTGAAACTATTATTTGCATATGCATCAACGTAAATATGTGATTCATTAAAATTATACATGCATATAATATAATTGAATACAAAAAAAAAAAAAAAAAAAAAAAAAAACGAAAAAATTTTTTTTTTGGCTGCACACAGCAGCCCATTCCCTTCTTCTCACCCCGTGGGCCTGTAATCCCACCCGAGGGTTCTTGGCCTATATTTTTAGGCCCCGAGATTTTATTATTTAATTTTTTTTAAAATAATATGGGTTTTTATATTTTCACCCACATTTTAATTTGGCCCCGAAGACCAAAAATAAATTAATTCACTTATCATTATACAATATTTCTGCATATATTCTTTGCATATTTGTTTGCATATATATTTGTGTTTACCTGCAGGAATATATGAACCTGAAGTTCATAATTACTTTGAAACCCGAAGTTTCTTATACACATGCCTTGTTAGAAAACCCGAAGTTTTCACTTAAATATATCACCCATGAAAACCCGAAGTTTTTCATGCAAAATTAAACCAATACATGTCTATTTGAACCTGTATGTTCTACTCCTATGTGAATGGATTGATTTTTTCTCCATTACACTAACCACATCTTGTCCATCTATTTTGTGATAGGACCATGTCGAATTTGAACAAACTCGACTTCACCGCTTTGGAGGTTTCTGGAAGGAACTACCTCAAGTGGGTTCAAGATGTGAAGCTCCACCTCACTGCAAAGAACTTGCGTCCTGCTATTGAAGAAGCAACAGATAAACCTGTTGGCGAGGCTGAAAAAGCCACTGCTATGATCTTCATCCGAAGACATATCCATGACGCTCTACAAACTGAGTACCTTGCTGAGGAGGATCCACGTGCATTATGGGTCGCTTTGGCTGATCGTTTCGATCACCAAAAGGACATATTCTTGCCTGAAGCAAGACACGACTGGCAGCACTTGCGCTTCCAAGACTTTAAGTCTGTGAATGAATATAATTCTGAAGTTTGTCGAATCCGATCACTTCTCAAGTTTTGCAATGAAACTTTGACTAAAGATGATCTCCTGGAGAAGACCTACTCGACCTTCTCTGCTTCTAATATTGTCCTGCAGCAACAATATAGAGCTCAGAAGTTCACTAAGTTCTCGGATTTGATCTCTGTTTTACTTCTTGCTGAAAAGCAGAACCAGCTGTTGATGAAGAATCATCAAGCTCGACCTACTGGGGCTACTGCTGTGCCTGAAGCACATTATAGCACTAATCAGCACCCAAAACGCCAAAAGAGGCGTGGTAAGGGCGGCCAGAAGCCATCCCACCAAGGTCAACAGAGCCAAGGCTCATCCAAGGGAGGAAACAAAGCCCAGAAGCGCCCAAACCTCGCTCCCAAGGCCCCGAACTTCAAGAATAAGGGCAAAGCACCTGCCACAATGAATGACGATATGTGCTATCGTTGTGGTTCCAAGGACCATTGGTCCCGTATTTGCCGTGCTCCCAAGAAGGTTGTGGATGCATATCATTCTCGTCGTACGAAGTTTGAACCAAACTTCCTGCAAGTGGACGAATCGGAGACTACAAAGATGGAGGTTTCTGATTTTCAGGAGGATACCACTCCTATGGAAGATTAGAATCTTAGGCATAGACTTATTTTTCAGTTAAAATAAGACAATTGGGGCCGAATTCCACCTTGTGGCCGAACCCCACCTTGTTTTTTGGTTGATTTTGAACAATTTTCCTTTATGTTTTGGATTATTAGTTGGCGATTTATTTTGGATATTCAGTTTTTTCCTTGAATAAAGGAAATTATTTTGAATTGATACTTGTTTTTATAAACTTTTATGCATGTGACCGATTCAAATTAATTTTTCATTCTAGGTATGACTAGTGGGAAAGTTAGTTGTCTGGCAGATAGTGCAACCACGCATACTGTTTTGCGTGAACGCATCTATTTCACTAACTTCATACCTAAGAATGCACCTCTGACAACCCTCTCAGGCCCATCCAACCTGATCGAAGGATACGGTAAGGCACGTATAATGTTGTCCAATGGTACAATCTTGACCATTGCTGAGGCACTCTATTCTCCACGTTCCGGAAGAACATTACTAAGTTTCAAGGACATTAGAGATAACAATTACCACGCTGAAACCCACGTAGAAAACGGAGTTGAATTTCTGTGCGTAACTTCCTACGAATATGGCCAGAAACGTATTCTAGAGAAGATGGAGCGTAACCCGAGTGGTCTGTATACTACGACCATACGCCCCATAGAATGCCACTATGTGGCCGGCCCTACCACAGGGACCGCGCACGAAATTACACTTTGGCATGATCGTTTGGGACATCCTGGACGAATAGCGATGCGCCGTATCCTCAAAACTTCACACGGGCATCCACTAACCCGAAGCTTAGGTTCCATCCATGAAATTGCATGCCAAACATGTTCTATGGGAAAGCTTATTACTAAGCCTTCTTATGACAAGATTCGTTCGAATCCTCCCATTTTTCTACAACGGATTCAGGGGGACATTTGTGGACCGATTCAACCTCCCTGCGGACCATTTAGATATTTTATGGTTTTGGTTGACGCTTCTACACGTTGGTCACACGTGTGCTTGTTGTCCACAAGGAACGCTGCATTCTCCAAACTGTTGGCTCAGGTTATCAAGCTTAGGGCTCACCACCCTGATTATCCGATCAAATCTATTCGATTGGATAATGCTGGAGAATTCACATCTAAAACTTTTGATGACTATTGCATGTCGGTTGGGGTTGAAGTTGAACATCCTGTACCCCATGTTCACACCCAGAACGGCCTGGCAGAGGCTTTCATTAAGCGTTTACAAATGATTGCTCGATCGTTGGTCATACGTACCAAGCTCCCGATCGCTGCTTGGGGCCATGCAATATTGCACGCAGCAAAGTTGGTCCGCCTGAGGCTTGTTGCGACACAACCATTTAGTGCCCTTCAGTTGGTCACCGGATGCGAACCCGACATATCGCATCTGCGCGTTTTTGGTTGTGCGGTCTATATGCCGATCTCGCCGCCCTTACGTACAAAAATGGGGCCTCAGCGAAGGATGGGAATCTATGTCGGATATGATTCTCCTTCGATTATTCGTTACTTAGAACCTTTGACAGGCGATCTGTTTACCGCTCGTTTCGCGGATTGTCACTTCTATGAGACAATCTTCCCGTCGTTAGGGGGAGATAAGAACGTCAACGTTCCTAATGAACGACGCGAATTATCGTGGACGACTCCCACTTTGTCTCATTTAGATCCCCGCACCGCTCAGTCTGAAGCTGAAGTGCAGCGCATATTAGATCTCCAGAGCATAGCTCAGAGCATGCCAGATGCTTTCACCGATCTAGCGCGCGTGACAAGATCACATATTCCAGCTGTGAATACGCCTGCAAAGATGGATGTACCAAATGTACGACGGACTACCCTCCTGGAAGCCCGGGACGCCAATTCTGGTGATCCACGTACATTAGCGGCTAGCCAATCATCTGCCCCTACACAAAAGCGTGGCAGACCCCTTGGTTCAAAGGATTCACACCCCCGGAAGAGGAAAACCACGGCACAAGGTCCTGAAGAGCCTACCGTGAATCCGACTATCGCTTACTCATTTTACCCAACTCATGAGGAAATTCTAGATTATGGAAGCGTCCTTGAAGAGACGAATCCTCCTCCCGAGAATCGTGAGATTTCGGTCTATTATGCTAGCTTAGATGATGTGTGGCGTAGAAATGAGATGATTGTCGACGATGCATTAGCATTTGCAGTAGCTACTGAGATCATGTTGAGCGATGACATTGAACCGCGTTCCGTTGATGAATGTCGACGTAGAGCTGATTGGTCAAACTGGAAACAAGCAATCCAAGTCGAACTTGATTCACTTGCGAAACGTAAGGTGTTTGGACCTGTAGTTCCTACTCCTCCACATGTGAAGCCCGTTGGCTACAAGTGGGTTTTCGTTCGGAAGTGTAATGAGAAGAACGAAATTGTGCGTTACAAAGCTCGTCTTGTAGCACAAGGTTTCTCACAACGCCCCGGGATTGACTATGACGAAACTTACTCACCCGTTATGGATGTGATTACTTTTCGATACCTTATCAGTTTGGTAGTTTCCGAAAAACTGGATATGCAGCTGATGGACGTAGTAACCGCGTATCTCTATGGGGATCTTGATACGGAAATTTATATGAAAGTTCCCGAAGGACTTACATTGACTGGTTCAAATATTTCCAAACCCCGGAACACGCTTTCAATTCGGCTGAGGCGTTCACTATACGGTTTGAAACAATCCGGAAGAATGTGGTATAACCGTTTAAGTGAGTATTTGACTAGTCAGGGATATGTGAATAACGAACTATGCCCTTGTGTGTTCATTAAGAAGTCACATTCCGGATTTGCGATTGTTGCAGTATATGTCGATGACATGAATCTCATCGGAACTCCTGAAGAGCTCGCGAGAACTGCTTCGCACCTGAAGTCGGAATTTGAGATGAAAGATCTAGGTAAGACTCGATACTGTCTCGGTCTCGAGATAGAGCATTGTTCGGATGGAATCCTAGTACATCAATCGAACTACACCCAGAAGGTGTTGCGCCGTTTTAATGAGGATAAAGCGAAGCCTTCGAGTACTCCTATGGTCGTTCGTACGCTAGATGCAAAGCGAGATCCCTTCCGTCCGAAGGAGGATGATGAAGAGATTTTGGAGCCTGAAGTTCCTTATCTAAGTGCGATAGGCGCTTTATTGTACTTAGCTCAATGCACTAGACCCGACATCTCCTTCGCTGTTAATCTTTTGGCAAGATACAACAATGCACCAACACGCAGACATTGGACTGGCGTGAAAGACATCTTCCGTTACCTTAAGGGTACTACGGATTTGGGCTTATTCTATCCCTACGAATCCTCGAGTGATGCCGCACCATATGCTCATCGGGTTGATTCTCGCCTTGTTGGTTATGCCGACGCTGGATACTTATCTGATCCGCACAAGGCGCGTTCTCAAACGGGTTATGTCTTTACCGTTGGAGGCACCGCAATATCTTGGAGGTCAACTAAACAGACCTTAGTTGCCACTTCGTCTAACCATGCTGAAATTCTCGCCTTACATGAAGCAACTCGGGAATGCTTTTGGTTGAGAGCAGTAGTGGGCCATATTCGAAGCTCCTGTGATCTTCATCCCGCCGTTAATGCCCCGACGACGATTTTTGAAGACAACGCAGCTTGCATCGAACAGCTCAAGAAGGGTTACATCAAAGGAGACAACACCAAGCATATTGCGCCGAAGTTCTTCTTTACACATCAACAACAAGAGCATCAGAAGATTGAAGTCACGCAAATCCGATCACAAGACAATATGGCCGACCTCTTCACCAAATCACTACCGAAGGCGACGTTTCAGAAGCTTGTTCATGGAATTGGTATGCGTAAACTTTCTGAGTTGTAACTTTGCTATTTCTCTGTGGAATTATGTCAAACTCAGGGGGAGTATCTTCTAGATACTTGCTTGATCTTAATGTACTCTTTTTCCCTACGATTAGGAGCATTTTTCCCACTGGGTTTTTGCTACCTAACTAGGTTTTAACGAGGCACCCACCTTGGGCTGGTCATATCCCTGATGACGTCCTGTAGACGTATCTTTTGACTTTGCATTTCTCACGCATTTTTCCTTAGACTATGAATTTTGTCCCTACTTGGGTTTTTGCCATAGCCTTAGGGTTTTTTTTAGTGAGACTTACTACTTATGCAAGTTCCTACCTTATTGAGAATAAGCGTTGTTCCTTGGAATCAATGCCGACGAGTCGACTTCCTCAACTTCTGCATGATGCTGAATCTACCTTGAGTATTTACCCACTCAAGGGGGAGTGTTGTAAACATTCCTAGTTTAAGTATGATTGTGTAAATCCTAGATAAGATTTGATTCTAGTTATCCTTTCCTATTACAACTTGTATTACTTGGAGGAGAAGGAATATCTTCTCTCCCTTTACTACTATAAATAAAGGCACAATGTAGGAGGGATAACAACACACACATTCCCCTACAATTCTACAAACACACATCTCTCTCCTCTCTCTCTCTGCCGCCGGCCCTAGTCCCTCTGTCAGATAAAATAGACCACAACATGAATTACATTATTGCTAGTCTATTGTGAGATACTAATAAAAAATAATTTAAAAAACTGCACAAAAAATTAATTATTAAAAAAAACACTGTTAAAATGATGAAAATACCAATGCCACATTTGATGCATTATTTTGGGCTACTTTTGAAGTTTTTTTTCGGGGCATTTTTGTCCAATTTTTTTTGGTGAAGCATGTGACACCAAAAATTACTGTTCAAAAGCATGTCGACTTTATATATAAGATTAATGTATGTTTCATACAAATAATCTTTAAATGATGGTATGAAAAATTAACCTTTGATTATAACACGTATAGTGAAATGATGTCACATTAGAAGAGAATTAGATTTTTCGTCCATACTGGAAATTAAAAAAACATTATACTTGCAGATATTAAAACTGGTTGTGTATCGCATGTGGCCGGATTCTAGCACCTTCAACTTTTTTTTTTTTTAAGGCCAAGTAGTACTTCAACTTGAGTTCTTTTACATTAGAAGGAAAAAGTTTAATTCATATCTAATCGTCTTCTAATCCCCTCAAAATTAAAACTCTTTTGCATCAACTCTTCAAATGCCTTGAATTTAGAGCGTTATCCCTTTCAATCCAATCCTTTATTCCAAACGAACCATTGACTCCAAATGCCTCCTTAGACATTCCACTAGTGCTCGGATTGGCCTCGCTGTCTTTCCACTTGGACTGGCTGTTGATCGTATCGACTCGACTTTGGCCTAGAAGCTACTGCTTCATCCTCCTAAACTTTGTTCTCTCTCGTATATCACTTGTGTTAACGTGTGTTTTTGGGAGGTCAACTTTGAGCTCGGCAAGTGTTGATCAAATTTGGCGAGGTTGGGAATATGATTTGCACAAGGTAAACAAACAGGTCATCCAACAAGCACCCATATGATACCGGTCTAAGCTTTTTTTTTTTTTTTTTTTTTATGCCTATTTTTACCTAAGAGTATGTCTTTCACCTTGAGTTAAAAAGGGAAATTAGGTTATTATATCAGCTGGCTATCGCGTGAAAGTTTCATTTTTTTTTAATTTTCCATGGATTTTAGCATGTCGTTGGTTATGTGAAAGATAGACATTCAACCCTTAACGGCATCCTAAATTGGGCATCTAGACAAAACTGAGATCAGTGTGTAGATAAGGTGTGATAAATTCTTAGATAAAACTTGATTCTAATTAGGGTTTACCAGTTCAACTTCTAACTAACCATACATAGCCTAAGTCCTTTAGTCTGCTGGGTGCATGCGTTTACATGCATCAGTACCGTATGTCATCCTGATTTCAAGAGGTAGAACATGTCAAACGGACATTAATTCATTTGTGTGCATACAAGTAATTGCATGTCGATCTTTGATGCAAACGAATTTCATAATACACGTTTTAAATGTATTTATATGCGTGAATTGACAAAATAAAAGTCAAATAATATCATTTGTTCAAAAAAAAAAGCCAATCATTTAACAACTAATTTAATCACATTATTATAGGCGTAAGAAAGACATTTTTCATAACCGAATTTCATAATACATCTCATTTCTTATAATTAGTGAGTCATAAAGTTTATTTTGATATAAGTTATTGTTTTTTAGCATTAATACATCGTATTATTTTTTTTTTTTGAAAAATTATCTTAAGCATGAATCTTTTTATAAATTTCGCATAAGGTCCGTGAAATCTCATAAACGACTCTCTGCATCTTAGTTAAAATGCATTCGAGGCTCTCCTAGCGACTGTCACATTCACAACTCATTATTATCCCAGGTTTAACTTAGAAGCAAAACCTATGGGATTGTAAACCCTAAACCCTAATTTGTCTGATGCAGTCTCATTCCTACATAGTCAACATAATATACTGTAACTGTATGCACAGACAATGCTGACATACAGCTAATATAATCATTAAGAGCGTAATCAGGACGGCTAATACATGATAAAACAAGGGTCCCACTCCAACACTCCAAGTCACCACTCACCGTTCAGATTTTCCTTGCCCTAAAATCCCACCACAAAAGGTGGAAGAAGATCAGAGCTACGCGGGACCCCATCACCCATGGACTCCCCAAGTCCTTCAAAAAACAAAAGAGTGCAGAATTGGACACGTCACGACAGCACAACATGCAACGCCAATCCAAAATGATTGCACGTGAATACGCGTCACATTGTCAATAAACCGCGTGAACCGACCCAGACCCGGCCCCACAATCCCAATCCAAATCCCCATCCCCGTGCATGTATGAGCAAAACATATGCAACTGCTTTTCAAATCTTTCTGTTTCTTTTCTTGGCAAAGTCATAAAAACCCGCCAAAAATGCAGCAAGCACGCACCCAAAACCAATCCTAGACTTCCGGATCATGATCGACTGTGGTTTTCCTTTTTTGACAAGTAGACAATAAAATCCAAAGTGGGTTCGAGCATTGATTATATAGTTTAGCGTGTGATGTTAATATACCCTCTTACTAAGTCGTATCAAAGTGTTTGGTGTGACAATGTACGATGTTGTTATTTGTACACAGTCTTGAACAAGATACGTGAGGTCATCATTATATTTAAGAACAATGGAACTGCTAAACTGAGTTTTAGTATATATAGAAATTGACTCAAAATTTATATAGATTTTGTTTTTATTTTTTGGTACATTACATATTAAAATGTTATATACTTGTTAAATATACCATTTGAGTCTAAATGCATTAAAGATAAAAATATAAGCACTATTTGTTACGTGACCAACTGTGTTTTATCAATTTTTTAAACATAAAAATCTAAGCCCTATTTGTTACACAATTAAGGTAATTACTAATTATTGGGTCTTAATTACTTTCTCGGGAAAATCACCATTTGTCCGGGAAAAGTGGAAGATTGTAAGACTTAAAGAAATCCTTTAAGGGGTCTTCGTATTGCTTATAGCCACATATAGCTGGTGAAGTGGTACTAGTGGGAAATGGCAGGGAGGCAGATAATGATGGAAGTTGGGGAGAAGAAGAATGTTGGCAGTTCAACCAAGGGTGAGGATGGTAGCGATGGCGTCGTTGTGGAATTGATGGGAGTGATTGAGACCGTTGGATCGTACTCGGGGTTTCGGAAAACACACAGGAAGGAGTGCGTGAACTTGGTGAGAAGGCTGAAGCTTTTGGTACCACTTCTGGAAGAGATGAAAGAATTGGACATAGTCATGATCATTTCTACAACAAAGGCTTTGAATTCTCTGGTTAATCTGAAAAATGGACTTTCTTCAGCCAAGAAGTTGCTGAAGAATTGCAGCTCTGGAAGCAAGATTTACTTGGTCAGTCTTCTCTCTCTCCCTCTCTCTCTTCTCTCTTTCTCTCTCCAGAATTGGCTTTTGGCTTTTTGGGTTCTCAGATTAATGGTTTTGTTGCATTTTTGTGTGGTTAAAACATGATTTTAGACGCTGGAAAGTGAGGCAGTGATGGGAAGATTTCATGCAGTTTATGATAAATTAAGCCAGGCTTTGGATGATATGCCATACAATGAGCTGGGGATCTCAATCGAAGTCAGAGAGCAAGTAATTTTTATTCCTTTTCCTTTTAACTTTTCCTTGTTTTGCTTTAGCCATCTTCAAATTCTGTTGAAACAATCTCGCAAGCGATTTGTAGCTGAAGTCGTTAAGAACGTTTATATTGTACTTGTATCAAAAGTGGCAATTTTTTTTTTTTTTTTTGAAAACAGAATTGGACAATAGTCACAATACAGGAAATTCTGATATTGGGTTAATTAATTACCGATGTGCTTGTAAAATGGTCAATTTTTCGTGTCGATTTCAGGTCGAGCTAATGCGAATGCAGCTCAAACGGGCAAAGAAACGAGCTGACACACAGGACATAGAGCTGGCAATGGACATGATGGTCGTGTTCTCTAAGAAAAAGGAAGGCAGGAATGCAGACAGTGCAATTCTGGAGAGGCTTGCCAATAAGCTGGAACTTCATTCCATTGCAGACTTGGAGGAGGAAACCGTGGCGGTTAGAAAACTTGCTAAGAGGAGATCGGCAAGGCATAATGCTGAAAGCATTCAACAAATCACTGATCTTCTGGGAAAGTTCAAGGAAATTGCAGGGATTTATGAGGATTTCTTGCTTGATGGTCCTGTTTCGACTAGAAGTCTAAGGAGGTGCCAGTCTTTGATGATTCCTCATGAATTCCTCTGTCCAATTACTTTGGAGATCATGACTGATCCTGTCATTGTCGCAAGTGGACAGGTAATCTCGAATACGAGGACGACTCACCTGTCACGGGGTAAATCCCCAATGTCTCCAGCTCACTCCTCGCGTGAATTACGTGAGGAGTGTGATAGATGCATTGGGATATTAACCCCGGGATAGGCAACTGTTTTCTGCTTAATTAGACCATCTAAACCCTTTCTGCAACTAGTTACTACCATTTATGAAATGTTATAGGCAATGCATCTTATTCAAAGTATTTTTACATTTTGGTTTATGGATCATAAGTCAGAGTTTAAGCGTCGGATAGCCTTCTAAGTCCAACCATAGTTTAATTTTCTCAAGTGCATAACATGGGGTCTGAGATACATTTTCTTGCGTTTTTTTCTGAAGACTTATGATAGAGCAAGTATACAAAAGTGGCTGGATTCGAATCATCGCACCTGCCCAAAGACAGGACAAAAGTTGGATCACTTATCCCTAGCGCCAAATTTCGCCCTCAACAACCTAATCCGTCAATGGTGTGAGAAGAATAATTATGAACTTCCCAAGAAGGATCCCTGCGCAGGTTCGGATGCCTCTTCTGCTGAAATCATAGAGGAAGTATCTCGCTTAGTCCAAAATCTATCTTCGTGTCAGCTGGATGTTTTGAAAGATGCCATTTATAAAATCCGAATGCTCTCTAAGGAGAATCCGGAGAACAGAATTTTGATTGCTAACGGTGGAGGAATCCCGCAGTTGATCAAGCTCCTTTCATATCCGGATTCAAAGATTCAAGAACACACAGTGACAGCGCTTTTAAATTTGTCGATTGATGAGGCGAACAAAAGGCTCATTGCCAGAGAAGGGTCTATTCCTGGTATAATTGAAATCCTGCAGCATGGAACAGATGAAGCTAGAGAGAATTCTGCTGCTGCATTGTTTAGTTTATCGATGCTTGACGAAAACAAAGTACTGGTGGGGGCTTTGAATGGAATTCCTCCCTTGGTAGATCTTCTGCAAAATGGAACAGTCCGTGGAAAAAAGGATGCTGCCACTGCACTATTCAACTTGTCTTTAAACCAAGCCAACAAGTCTAGAGCCATCAACGCCGGCCTAATACCGCCACTGCTTCATTTGCTTGAGGATAAGAACTTGGGCATGACGGATGAAGCCCTCTCGATTTTGTTACTCCTTGCATCACACCCCGAGGGTCGAAATGAGATAGGCCGGCTGTCTTTCATTGAAACCCTGGTCAAGATTATCAAGAACGGGACACCCAAGAACAAGGAATGCGCTGCATCAGTTCTTCTGGTGCTGGGATTGAACAATTCGTCTTTCATTTTGGCTGCACTTCAGTATGGTGTTTATGAGCATCTGGTGGAGCTGGCTAAAAGTGGAACCAACAGAGGTCAAAGGAAAGCAAATTCCCTTTTGCAGCACATGAGTAAATGTGAGCACATACCCTAACAGAGTTGTTGATTATTCTTTATGTAGTATAGATTGTATCATGCTGAAGAGTTGTTGATTTTATTGAGTGAAATATATATTTACGTACAGACTCTTGGACTGTTTAGCATACGTTTAAAAGAGAGGGATTTCCGCACTCTCTTTTTTCTCCATTCCCTCATCGTTCCTTCTTTTTTATACTTTGGACTGAACAAATCAAAAGAGAATGAAGGGCTATATACAAGGAGAGGAGTGCAGCTCCATAAGTTGAAAATGAGAGCGTAAATCAATATCCTATTGAAACTTGCCCAATCATCAACTATAACGGGGTGACTCAGTAGTTGGGATGAATTCCAGGTTCGTATTCTACTAGCACGTTTTGGGTTCAACTCTTAGCATTGGTGAAACACACACTGGTGTCCAGGAAGGCTAAAAAGCTTTTGTGAGTCTTTTCGGGCCTGTTATGCTATGATTGTGGGAGCATCGACTCCTTTCTTGTGGGCTTTCGAGGAGCACGAGAAATTGTTGGAATTCTATGAAAGAGTTTCCATAGTCAGGATGCATGCCAGTTTCATATGACTAGGTGGAGTGGCACAAGATTTGCCTCTTGGCTTATATAATGATTCTTCCACGCAACAATTTGCTTCTTGTATCGACAAATTAGAAGAGATGTCAATCGGCAACCGTATTTGGAAACAACGATTAGTGGATATCGGCGCTGTCACTGCACAACAAGCAAAAGATTGGGGATTCAATCATGTAACGTTAACGTTAAGAGGTCGTGCGAGATAAACTGTTGTGGCGAAGTCACCAACTTGTAATTTTTAGAAAAAAATGATGAAACTTGCCCAATCATCGTATGGATTATTTTTCAGTGCCAAGCCCGGATAAAGGAGGAGGGGGAGGGCGTCAGGTAGTCGACAACCGGCACTCCATGATCACGTCGAATCCTTATGAAAATGAATCCAGAACAAAATCGCGCTAAAGCTAGGGCGTCACCCGTAAGTGGCGCGCTGTGTGGCCTGAGCACAGTGATAAGTGAGCAAGGGTCGCTGTATCTCCATCGGCACCCGGATGCAGTGTTAAATGAGCAAGGGGGCCATAGAAACTTCTTTTCGAACGACTCCACTCAAAGTTGTTTGGGAGCATATGCTCCTATCAACTTTACCCGGGACACACAAAAGAAGTACTTTGATCCTATTAGACGGGGGAGGGTGAAGAAGCTAGGACAGAAGGGTAGAGTTCAAGAGAGCAAAATGCGTTTAGGAACGTGGAATATAGGAACCTTAACGGGAAAATCTATGGAAGTAGTGGAAGTTATGGTGAGGAGAAGGATAAATATTATGTGCCTACAAGAAACTAAGTGGGTTGGTAGTAAGGCAAAGGATCTAGAAAACTCAGGGTTTAAACTTTGGTATTCGGGCACAAATAGAACGAGAAACGGTGTTGGCATCATCGTGGACAAGACCTTGGTACAAGATGTTGTAGATGTCAAGAGGGTAGGAGATAGAATCATGGCAATCAAGATTGTAATAGGACAAGAACTTATCAATGTGATTAGTGCGTACGCACCTCAAGTAGGGTTGGATACGAGTTCGAAGGAGAAATTTTGGGAAGATCTTGGAGACTTGGTGCAAGGAATTGCTTAGACGGAGAAGTTATTTATAGGAGGAGATTTAAATGGACACGTGGGCAGGGAGACAGGCAACTATGGAGGTTTTCATGGTGGCCATGGTTTTGGGGAGAGAAACGAGGATGGGGAAGCTATCTTGGATTTTGCAATGGCATATGATCTCTTCTTAGCCAACACCTTCTTTAAGAAGAGAGAAGAACATGTGATCACCTACAAGAGTGGGTCGTCAAAAACACAAATAGATTTTCTTCTAATGAGGAAAGGGGATCGTATAACTTGTAAGGATTGCAAAGTTATACCAGGAGAGAGCGTGGCTAATCAACATCGCTTGTTGGTGATGGATGTACATATCAAAAGAGTAAGACAAAAGAACAAGACTTGGAAGTGCCCAAGGACTAGATGGTGGAATCTAAAAGAAGAAAAACAAGCCATTTTCAAAGAGAAGGTAATCACCCAATGTGTGTGGGATAGAGAGGGGGAAGCTAGCCAAATGTGGGATTCCATGGCTAGTTGTATCCGAAAAGTAGCAAAAGAGGTATTAGGAGAGTCCAAGGGCTTTGCCCCACACCAAAAGGAATCTTGGTGGTGGAATAAGGAGGTACAAACAAAGGTGAAGGCTAAGAAGGAATGTTGTAAAGCCTTATACAAGGAGAGGACTGATGAAAATGGTGAAAGGTATAGAAAAGCGAAGCAAGAGGCGAAGAAAGCTGTCAGAGAAGCTAAGTTAGCGGCTTACGACGATATGTATAAACGACTAGATACCAAAGAAGGAGAGTTGGATATCTATAAACTATCTAGAGCAAGGGAAAAGAAGACAAGGGACCTAAACCAAGTGAGGTGCATCAAGGATGAGGATGGAAAGGTTCTTGCTACAGAGAACGCGGTTAAAGACAGATGGAGAGGTTATTTTCATAATCTTTTCAATGAAGGACATGAAATGAGTGCTTCTTTAGGGGAGTTGAGTAACTCAGAAGAGTGTAGAAACTACTCTTTTTATCGTCGAATCCGGAAGGAAGAAGTGGTTGTAGCTTTGAAGAAGATGAAGCATAAAAAAGCAATAGGCCCAGACGATATACCAATCGAAGTGTGGAAACTTTTGGGAGAGACAGGTATAACATGGCTCACTGACCTTTTCAATAGGATTTTGAAAACGAAGAAGATGCCAAATGAGTGGCGAATGAGCACTTTGGTGCCTATCTACAAGAATAAGGGCGACGTACAAAATTGCATGAACTATAGGGGTATTAAGCTAATAAGTCATACAATGAAGCTCTGGGAGAGAGTCATTGAGCATAGATTGAGGCAAGAGACACGGGTTTCGGACAACCAATTCGGGTTCATGCCAGGGCGCTCAACCATGGAGGCAATCTATCTCTTACGAAGATTGATGGAAAGATATAGAGATGGGAAAAAGGATTTACACATGGTCTTTATAGATTTGGAAAAAGCGTATGATAGGGTCCCAAGAGACATTCTTTGGAGGATTTTAGAGAAGAAAGGAGTACGAGTAGCATATATCCAAGCTATAAAGGATATGTATGAAGGAGCAAAGACTGCCGTAAGAACTCATGAAGGACAAACCGAAAGCTTTCCCATAACTGTAGGATTACATCAAGGCTCATCCTTAAGTCCTTACCTTTTTGCGTTGGTAATGGATGAGTTAACACGACATATTCAAGATGATATTTCTTGGTGTATGCTTTTCGCAGACGATATAGTGTTGATAGATGAAACTCAGGAAGGGGTAAATGCAAAGCTTAACCTTTGGAGAGAAGTGTTGGAATCTAAAGGTCTTCGCCTAAGCCGATCAAAGACAGAATATATGGAGTGCAAGTTCAGTGCAAATGGAGGCCAAAACGAGTTAGGGGTGAGGATCGGAGATCAAGAAATACCAAAGAGCGACCGTTTTCGTTACCTAGGATCTATCTTGCAAAAGAACGGAGAATTAGATGGAGATCTCAACCATAGAATACAAGCTGGATGGATGAAGTGGAAGAGTGCATCCGACGTGTTGTGTGACCGCCGTATGCCACTGAAGCTCAAGGGAAAATTTTATAGGACGGCAATAAGGCCGGCGATGCTGTATGGCACAGAATGTTGGGCGGTGAAACATCAACACGTACACAAAATGGGTGTAGCGGAGATGAGGATGCTTCGTTGGATGTGTGGGCACACGAGAAAGGATAAGATTAGGAATGAGGATATCCGGGGTAAAGTAGGAGTAGCCGAAATTGAAGGAAAGATGAGAGAAAATCGGTTACGGTGGTTTGGACATGTGCAAAGAAGGCCTACTGACGTTCCGATTAGAAGATGCGACTATGGGACAGAGGTTCAGGGCCGAAGGGGTAGAGGAAGACCTAGGAAAACTTTGGAAGAGACTCTAAGAAAAGACTTAGAGTACTTGGATCTAACGAAGGACATGACACAGGATCGAGTACAATGGCGTTCTAAGATTCATATAGCCGATCCCACTCAGTGACTTGAATTTTCCAAGTCTCCAACCGAGAAGTTTTCCTCACTCGGGAAATTAAGGGAACACTACCCCAACCTACATGCTCCACTCAGAAAGCTTCAACATACAAGCTTTAACAAAAGAAAATTCAAAGAACTTAGCGAAGAAGGCTTTGGTGTATTTAACACAATACGTTGAAATGAAGGAAAGCTTATTTATTGATATCCCCGATAAGCTACAAATATGTACATATACATGAGTCAAAATAAGCACACAAGAGGGAGCCTTCACAAAGGTTGCTTAGGAGAAGTCTCAGCAGTCGGTAGAGCCCCAGAAAGAGAAGGCACCGGATGGGGATCATTTGGAGCCTCAGTACTGGACAGAACCCTAGAAGGAGGAGGCATTAGAGGTTGATCATTTGGAGCTTCATTACGCGGTACAGCCCCAGAAGACGAAGGCAATAAATGCCTTTGGAACAAACCCACAAATCTCTGATGATCAAGTAAAACCTGACCATCAGTTTCCTTCATCTGGTCAAGCTTCCTCTTCATGTTTGTAGCATAGTCATGTGCGAGCCGGTGCAACTGTTTATTCTCATGCTTGAGCCCTCTAATCTCCTGTTTGAGACTCATCACTTCAGCCGCCAATGATTCAACTTGGCGGGTTCGAGCAAATAGGCGTTGGGCCATATTAGACACAGAACCTGCACACTGAACACTGAGAGCCAGCGAATCCTTAACAGCTAACTCATCAGACCGTTTGGAAAGTAGTCTGTTATCTTTGGGAGTGAGAAGGTTCCTGGCCACCACCGCAGCGGTCATATCATTCTTCATCACGGAATCCCCAACGGTAAGAGGACCAGTAGGGGAGACGAAGGATGGGCGCCATATGTTGTCTGGAGAAGGCGGGGCTGCCTCTTCAACAAGGTTCAAGTCAAAACGACGGTCGGAGGGGCCAGACATTTTCAAAGGTGTTGAAGAGAGAAAAGGTCGAACAAATCAAGATCTTAGAAGTGCAAGAATGAAGCTTCTACTGGTGGAGATTCAAGTGTGCTTTGGAACCTAATGCCAGCCCCTATAAAAATCTGCACTCGACGAAGCTTCAGAAATCGAAGAGGCGCCTGCTCAGAAATCGAAGAGGCGTTTGCTTTCTCAAAAGCTGGGCTGCTTAGAGATCACGAGGGTTGATCTCAGAAATCGAAGAGGCGTTTGCTTTCTCAAAAGTTGGGCTGCTCAAAGACCACGAAGGCCGATCTCAAAAATCGAAGATGCGCTCGCTTTCTCAAAAGCTGGGCTCCCCAGAGACCACGAGGGCCGATCTCAGAAATCGAAGAGGCACCTACTTTTCCAGCCTTTTCCAGCCTTGTCAGCACCTGTCACACGCACACTCAGTTTTGCGGAAATTATGGGCATTCTGTCAAAGACTTCTGGGGAAGTAGAAAACACATGAATCTTACTGTTCAATCACCCACTTCCCACACGCAACAATAGCTCATGGGTACCACAGATAACTTTGCCAAAGTTCTCTGCCAAAGTTGAGCACGTGAAGCTTGCAGCTCCCACTACATCGCTCTGACCAAGAAGGGTAAAAGAATAGCAAAGAAACAGCACTAACAAAGTTTAGACCCATAAATTTTGAAGGTCTAGCTACCATATTATTACCCACAAGGGTAAAGGAACAGTACCACTGCTGGATAATTGGAAAGTCCCTGTGTGTCAACCTCTGTGCTTCGTGGCAAGGTAGACTAGCAAACATGCCCAACCTTTACTCACATTCGAGAAAACACTCCCAATAAGATTGCTTGCTCCAAAATCGAAGAGGCACCGTCCTCCGAATCTCGAGAGCCAGACTCCCAACATGATTACTTTCTTAAAAATCGAAGAGAGGGTAAAGGAACAGTACCATTGCTGGATAATTGGACAGTCCCTGTGTGTCAACCTTTGTGCTTCGTGGCAAGGTAGACTAGCAAACATGCCCAACCTTTACTCACATTCGAGAAAACACTCCCAACAAGATTGCTTGCTCCAAAATCGAAGAGGCACCGCCCTCCGAATCTCGAGAGCCAGACTCCCAACATGATTACTTTCTCAAAAATCGAAGAGACACTGCTTCCTGAATCTCGAGAGCCAGACCCCCAGCATGATTGCTTTCTCAAAAATCGATGAGGCATCGTTCTCCGAATCAATCGAAGAGGCGCTCGCTTTCTCAAAAGCTGGGCTGCTCAGAGACCACGAGGGCCGATCTCAGAAATCGAAGAGGCACCTACTTTTCTAGCCTTGTCAGCACCTGTCACACGCACACTCAGCTTTGCAGAAATTATGGGCATTCTGTCGAAGACTTCTGGTGAAGTAGAAAGCACATGAATCTTACTGTTCAATCACCCACTTCCCACACGCAACAATAGCTCATGGGTACCACAAATAACTTTGCCAAAGTTCTCTGCCAAAGTTGAGCACGTGAAGCTTGCAGCTCCCACTACATCGCTCTGACCAAGAAAGGTAAAAGAATAGCAAAGAAACAGCACTAAAAAAAGTTTAGACACATAAATTTTGAAGGTCTAGCTACCATATTATTACCCACAACTGTAAAGGAACAGTACCACTGCTGGATAATTGGAAAGTCCCTGTGTGTCAACCTCTGTGCTTCGTGGCAAGGTAGACTAGCAAACATGCCCAACCTTTACTCACATTCGAGAAAACACTCCCAATAAGATTGCTTGCTCCAAAATCGAAGAGGCACCGTCCTCCGAATCTCGAGAGCCAGACTCCCAACATGACTACTTTCTCAAAATCGAAGAGAGGGTAAAGGAACAGTACCATTGCTGGATAATTGGAAAGTCCCTGTGTGTCAACCTTTGTGCTTCGTGGCAAGGTAGACTAGCAAACATGCCCAACCTTTACTCACATTCGAGACAACACTCCCAACAAGATTGCTTGCTACAAAATCGAAGAGGCACCGCCCTCCGAATCTCGAGAGCCAGACTCTCAACATGATTACTTCCTCAAAAATCGAAGAGACACTGCTCTCCGAATCTCGAGAGTCAGACCCCCAGCATGATTGCTTTCTCAAAAATCGAAGAGGCATCGTTCTCCGAATCTCGAGAGCCAGATACCACAAACCACTTTTTCAAAGTGCTCTGACAGAGTTAAAACATGTGAAACTGGCAGCTCCCACTACCGTGCTATGACCAAGCAGGGTAAAGGAATAGCATTACTACTTGTTGTTAGGGAGACTCCTATATATGTCGACCTCCATCCCCAACGGACAGGCAGACCTGCAAAAATGCTCAACCCTTCATCATATCTGAGAGGGCACTCCCAACGAAGCCTTTCGAAATATTCAGCTTTCTTTCCCCCCGATAATACCTCTGCAAACAAGCTATACTAGAGCAAGAATATCTCATATCATCAGGGTTAAAAGCAAGAGTATCCCATATCATGCTTTTTCCCTGTCTTTTCTTTTGGCCTTGTTTTTACCTGCAAGACAAGGAGAAAGAGAGCAATCAGTCAGCACTTGGAATCAAGCTTCCAGCCAGGAACTGACTGCCTGGAACCCCTTACCTGATTACTTACCTGGCATTGCTCTCGAGTACTCATCTTCAACATCTTATGTTTCCAGGGAAGATTCCGCATCTGCTTGAGGAACAGATAGGGCAAGTGCGAAGGATACAAGGAAGCATGTGGAGACAAACGTAACAGCACACGTGCCGATACATTCATTACTCTGTCAAAAGCAAAAGTATCCCATATCAGCAGGGTGGAACGTACTCTAGATTTGATGGACTTGTTTTGACCCTCAAATTCTTCAGTCGGCCTTATACTCTGGAGGAAACCAGAAAACCCTCCAGTTCAGTTCAAGAATAAGCCTGTGGAAAGTTACTTCTTCAAAAGCAAAAGTATCTCATATCATCTCTTCTCATTTTTCTTCTCTTTATCCTTCATGCTGCTGCAAGATGGGGAGAAGGTGAACAATCAGTCGGAGCTCTGATTGCTTACCTTGTCTGTCACCTCTTTCAGCAGACCCCCTAGCTCGGCGACTTGGGGGACTCCTACTACATGGTTTGTATCGCGTTTGACCAAGCTTGAAACTACAAGTAAGCTTCAAGTGAAATTGATACATTACCTTGTGCATCTCCACCAGTTAAAGATACCACCCCTGGATGGAGGAAGAGTACTTCTAGAGAAGATGCCACATCTACCTATGAGACAGATAAGGCAAGTCAAGACGACACCACACTCCGATACTTAGAAGTTTCGTGATTACGAGATCATTCTCCCACAATATTTCCTAATGTCATTTGTACTAAATCATTCACTTGTACTCACTAAATGAGAGCTTGAACCTATGTACTTGTGTAAACCCTTCACAATTAATGAGAACTCTTCTATTCCGTGGACGTAGCCAATCTGGGTGAACCACGTACATCTTGTGTTTGCTTTCCTATCTCTATCCATTTATATACTTATCCACACTAATGACCGGAGCAATCTAGCGAAGATCACAAAAAGCGATCGTTTTCGCTACCTAGGATCTATCTTGCAAGAGAACGGAGAATTAGATGGAGATCTCAACCATAGAATACGAGCTGGATGGAAAGAGTGCATCCGGCGTGTTGTGTGACCGTCGTAGGCCACTGAAGCTCAAGGGAAAATTTTATAGGACGGCAATAAGGCTAGCGATGTTGTATGGCACAGAATGTTGGGTGGTGAAGCATCAACACGTACACAAAATGGGTGTAGCGGAGATGATGATGCTTCGTGGGATGTGTGGGCACACGAGAAAGGATAAGATTGGGAATGAGGATATCCGAGGTAAAGTAGGAGTAGCCGAAATTGTAGGAAATATGAGAGAAAATCGGCTCCGGTGATTTTGAACATGTGCAAAGAAGGCCGACTGACGCTCCGGTTCGAAGATGTGACTACGGGACAGAGGTTCAGGGCCGAAGGGGTAGAGGAAGACCTAGGACAACTTTGGAAGAGACTCTAAGAAAAGACTTAGAGTACTTGGATCTAACGGAGGACATGACACAAAACCGAGCGCAATGGCGTTCTAGGATTCATATAGCCGACCCCACTTAGTGGGAAAAGGCTTTGTTGTTGTTGTTGTTGTTGTTGTTGCCTCATCTGAATGGATGCTTAATCAGATGAAAATATATTCATGAATAAAGAGTGGGAGTATATTAGTAAACTCAGATTATGGTGGGCTCATTGTGATCTTATTATTTAATTAGTGTCATGTGGAAGTGTTAACTCTGCTGCAATGCTACTTGCAGGACATCAAGCCACCGACGATGACCACCTCACATTTAATTTTTTGAAAGTCCAGAGAAATTCTAACAGAAATCCAACCAAAAATATACAAAATTTAATAATAATAATTATTATTAAAAAAAAAAAAAGGTCGTACCCAGTGCACAAGGCTCCCGCTTTACGCAGGGTCTGGGAATAATAATAATTATTATTACAAGAGAAAAATAATAATTTTGCAACTAGCAACGTGTATAAACATAAAGAAATCTATCTCGCAACTCTAAGGCCCTTTTCATTTACAACAGAAAATCATCGTCTCAAATTCTTTTGAACAAGTTGATGACTGATGAGTCAAGCAAATGACCACTTTGGATTTATTTTTTAAAACAACTATAAGAGTTATGGTGTGCTTATTGAGCATGAGCATTGAAATTATTCGTGTACTTTAGGCTGCGCTTATTAAAATATAGGCATTGAAATTATTTTAGTTTTTTAACATTTTTAATGCTTACCGGCACACGTAGAATCAGAAATCAAGTCAACTAGAGGAAATTCATTGGTGTATATTCTTTTTATAAGAAAACTGATACCATATTTGATGAACTCGTAGGCCATATCACTGATAACATATTTAACTTAATCACTTACTATTAAGTCATACAGGAAATGATATGTTTCCAACACTGTGTGCAAGTCATGTTCCTGCCAAACCTTATTCATATGTTTCCAACACTTTGTATTAAGGATCTCTTTTGTAAATCATTGTCTTTTACCTGTTAGCTAATCAGCTGCAAATAATATTTTCAATTGCATTCTTCAAATGGGATAATATATTGAACGCTCATCTTTGCTTCAGATCGTTGTCTTTTACCTGTTAGTTTTAGTCAGCTTCAAAATAATTTAGTGGTGGAGGACGGCCGACTCTGCACCTGGTGCTCCGTTTCCGTAGTGGCACAAAGAAGCGTAAGAAGAAGACCTACACCAAGCCCAAGAAGATCAAACACAGACACAAGAAGGTGAAGCTCACCGTCCTCCAGTTCTACAAGGTCGACGATTCAGGAAGGGTCCAGAGGCTAAGCAAGGAGTGCCCCAATGCTGAGTGCGGCGCCGGAACTTTCATAGCCAACCATTTCGATAATCACTACTATGCTTAGTGTGGTCTCACCTATGTTTACCAGAAGGCTGGCGGTGACGGAGTCAAACGCGTCGTTTTATAAGTTTGTTTTGGGTATCGTTACGGTAGCTTGTTGAATAGATGGTTAAGTTTAAATAATTTTGATTTAGACTTGGAACCGTGTTTGTTATGGAGTATGGTTTATGTATTTTGATATGGTATTTAGAATTTTTTTTAAGGGGTCTATTCTGTTGTAAACATTCCTAGAATAAGTATGATTGTGTAAATCCTAGATTATATTTGATTCTAGTTATCCTTTCCTATTACAACTTGTATTTGGAGAATGAATATTTTCTCTCCCTTTACTACTATAAATAAAGGCACAATGTAGGAGGGATAACAACACACACATTCCCCTACAATTCTACAAACACACATCTCTCTCCTCTCTCTCTCTGCCGCCGGCCCTAGTCTCTCTGTCAGATAAATATAGACCACAACACGTTATCAGCACGCTCCTACCGCTGCGCTTAGGAATCTGACATTGGAGATTTTTTTTCTACATCAAACCAGTTCATCCATATCATCACGCAATCAGGTTCTTTCCAAACAACGATTTTTAACTCGATATTTTGCAAGCCCGGATAGCATGAACATTCACCATTATGCATGACCCAACTTTACGTTTTACGTATTTTAGATACTACATAAATTGTGTATGCTTCATCACCAAAATTGCTACAATTATGTGAATTTGATATTTGCCATGAATTGAATTTTACATATGTACATGCATTGAAACTATTATTTGCATATGCATCAACGTAAATATGTGATTCATTAAAATTATACATGCATATAATATAATTGAATTGAAAAAAAAACATTTTTTTTTGCGATTGGGACCTGGGTTCTTTAGAACCCGTGACCACCATCCTGCAGATGGGGTCTCCACGCAAGCAGAGAGCATGCAGCTCTTTTTGTTCCCAGAAAAAACCCACGAAGCCAAGCCCCAAACCCAAAATCCCGACACCCTTCCTGGTGTCCCCCGACCATGGCATGGCCTGCAGCCACGGCCTTGAACCTTTGGTTCATATTCTCGACGACCTGAAGTCGTCCCATGTCGACAATTGAACCGAGATTCAACGGAATCTCGTCGGAATTTTTTGAAAATTCAATTTCAATTTTTAGGGTTTTGATATCACGTCGAGATTTCATCTCCGTTGATGGATATTTGGGTCTCCGACGAACCATGGCTTGCATACACCAAGGACAACCACCTGCAGTGGCGCCGTCCTAGTTTTTCTGGCCTTCTTCCTCTGCCAAGCACACCCAGCGTCGCTGGGGTGTCTGATACCTGCAACCCGAGCCCTAGTGGGCTCCAGCCTCTCGGCCTGTGCGGAAAAAAAAAGATTTTTTTTGTTTTTTTGGGCTAGCCTAAAGCGACCGTTCAAAAAAAAACAAATTTTGTTTGTTTTTGGGCTCGCTTGCAGCGGCCCAGTCCGGAAAAAAAAAGATTTTTTAGTTTTCTTTTGGGCCTGCTTGATGCAGCCCTTTGTGAAAAAAAAAAAAAAATTTGGGGGGGTCTGCCCGCAGCAGCCTAACCCCCTGCTCTCCCCGTGGGCTTATAGCCCCACCCGAGGGTTCTCGGCCTATATTTTTAGGCCCCGAGATTTTATTATTTAATATTTTTTTTAAATAATATGGGTTTTTATATTTTCACCCACACTTTAATTTGGCACCGAAGACCAAAAATAAATTAATTCAATTATCATTATACAATATTTTTGCATATATTTGTTGCATATTTGTTTGCATATATATTTGTGTTTGCCTGCAGGAATATTTGAACCTGAAGTTCATAATTACTTTGAAACCCAAAGTTTCTTATAAACATGCCTTGTTTGAAAACCTGAAGTTTTCTATTAAACATATCACCCATGAAAACCTGAAGTTTTTCATGCAAAATTAAACCAATACATGTCTATTAGAACCTGTATGTTCTACTCCTATGTGAATGGATTGATTTTTCTCCATTACACTAACCACATCTTGTCCATCTATTTGTGATAGGAACATGTCGAATTTGAACAAACTCGACTTCACCGCTTTGGAGGTCTCTGGAAGGAACTACCTCAAGTGGGTTCAAGATGTGAAGCTCCACCTCACTGCAAAGAACTTGCGTCCTGCTATTGAAGAAGCAACAGATAAACCTGTTGGCGAAGCTGAAAAAGCCACTGCTAACAGATAAACCTGTTGGCGAAGCTGAAAAAGCCACTGCTATGATCTTCATCCGAAGACATATTCATGACGCTCTGCAAACTGAGTACCTTGCTGAGGAGGATCCACGTGCATTATGGGTCGTTTTGGGTGATCGTTTCGATCACCAAAAGGACATATTCTTGCCTGAAGCAAGACACGACTGGCAGCACTTACGCTTCCAAGACTTTAAGTCTGTGAATGAATATAATTATGAAGTTTGTTGAATCCGATCACTTCTCAAGTTTTGCAATGAAACTTTGACCGAAGAGGATCTCTTGGAGAAGACCTACTCGACCTTCTCTGCTTCTAATATTGTTCTGCAGCAACAATATAGAGCTCAGAAGTTCACTAAGTTCTCGGATTTGATCTCTGTTTTACTTCTTGCTGAAAAGCAGAACCAGCTGTTGATGAAGAATCATCAAGCTCGACCTACTGGGTCTACTGCTGTGCCTGAAGCACATTATAGCACTAATCAGCACCCAAAACGCCAAAAGAGGCGTGGTAAGGGCGGCCAGAAGCCATCCCACCAAGGTCAACAGAGTCAAGGCTCATCCAAGGGAGGAAACAAAGCCCAGAAGCGCCCAAACCTCGCTCCCAAGGCCCCGAACTTCAAGAATAAGGGCAAAACACCTGCCACAATGAATGACGATATGTGCTATTGTTGTGGTTCAAAGGACCATTGGTCCCGTATTTGCCGTGCTCCCAAGAAGGTTGTAGATGAATATCATTCTCGTCGTAAGAAGTTTGAATCAAACTTCATGCAAGTGGACGAACCGGAGACTACAAAGATGGAGGTTTCTGACTTTCAGGAGGATACCACTCCTATGGAAGATTAGAATCTTAGACATAGACTTTTTTTTAGTTGAAATAAGACAATTGGGGCCGAATTCCACATAGTGGCCGCACCCCACCTTGTTTTTTGGTTGATTTTGAACAATTTTCCTTTATGTTTTGGATTATTAGTTGGCGATTTATTTTGGATATTAAGTTTTTAATCCTTGAATAAATGAAATTATTTTGAATTGATACTTGTTTTTATAAACTTTTATGCATGTGACCAATTCAAATTAATTTTTCATTCTAGGTATGACTAGTGGGAAAGTTAGTTGTCTGGCAGATAGTGAAACCACGCATACTGTTTTGTGTGAACGCATCTATTTCACTAACTTCGTACCTAAGAATGCACCTCTGACAACCCTCTCAGGCCCATCCAACCTGATAAAAGGATACGGTAAGGCACGTATAATGTTGTCCAATGGTACAATCTTGACCATTGCTGAGACACTCTATTCTCCACGTTCCGAAAGAACGTTACTAAGTTTCAAGGACATTAGAGATAACAATTACCACGCTGAAACCCACGTAGAAAACGGAGTTGAATTTCTGTGCGTAACTTCCTACGAATATGGCCAGAAGCGTATTCTAGAGAAGATGAAGCGTAACCCGAGTGGTCTGTATACTACGACCATACGCCCCATAGAATGCCACTATGTGGCCGGCCCTACCACAGGGACCGCGCACGAAATTACACTTTGGCATGATCGTTTGGGACATCCTGGACGAATAGCGATGTGCCGTATCCTTAAAACTTCACACGGGCATCCACTAACCCGAAGCTTAGGTTCGATCCATGAAATTGCATGTCAAACATGTTCTATGGGAAAGCTTATTACTAAGCCTTCTTATGACAAGATTCGTTCGAATCCTCCCATTTTTCTATAACGGATTCAAGGGGACATTTGTGGACCGATTCAACCTCCATGCGGACCATTTAGATATTTTATGGTTTTGGTTGACGCTTCTACACGTTGGTCACACGTGTGCTTGTTGTCCACAAGGAACGCTGCATTCTCCAAACTGTTGGCTCAGGTTATCAAGCTCAGGGCTCACCACCCTAATTATCCGATCAAATCTATTCGATTGGATAATGCTGGAGAATTCACATCTAAAACTTTTGATGACTATTGCATGTCGGTTGGGGTTGAAGTTGAACATCCTGTACCCCATGTTCACACCCAGAACGGCATGGCAGAGGCTTTCATTAAGCGTTTACAAATGATTGCTCGATCGTTAGTCATACGTACCAAGCTCCCGATCGCTGCTTGAGGCCATGCAATATTGCACGCAGCAAAGTTGGTCCGCCTGAGGCCTGTTGCGACACAACCATTTAGTGCCCTTCAGTTGGTCACTGGATGCGAACCCGACATATCGCATATGCGCATTTTTTGTTATGCGGTCTATGTGCCGATTTCGCCGCCCTTACGTACAAAAATGGGGCCTCAGCGAAGGATGGGAATCTATGTCAGATATGATTCTCCTTCGATTATTCGTTACTTAGAACCTTTGACAGGCGATCTGTTTACCGCTCGTTTCGCGGATTGTCACTTCTATGAGACAGTCTTCCCGCCGTTAGGGGGAGATAAGAACGTCCACGTTCCTAATTAACGACGCGAATTATCGTGGACGACTCCCACTTTGTCTCATTTAGATCCCCGCACCGCTCAGTCTGAAGCTGAAGTGCAGCGCATATTAGATCTCCAGAGCATAGCTCAGAGCATGCCAGATGCTTTCACCGATCTAGCGCGCATGACAAGATCACATATTCCAGCTGCGAATGCGCCTGCAAAGATAGATGTACCAAATGTACGACGGACTACCCTCCTGGAAGCCCGGGACGCCAATTCTGGTGATCCACATACATTAGCGGCTAACCAATCATCTGCCCCTACACAAAAGTGTGGCAGACCCCTTGGTTCAAAAGATTCACACCCCCGGAAGAGGAAAACCACGACACAAGGTCCTACAGATCCTACCGTGAATCCGACTATCACTTACTCATTTTACCCAACTCATGAGGAAATTCTAGATTATAGAAGCGTCCTTGAAGAGACGAATCCTCCTCCCGAGAATCATGAAATTTCGGTCTACTATGCTAGCTTAGATGATGTGTGGCATAGAAATGAGATGATTATCGACGATGCATTAGCATTTGCAGTAGCTACTGAGATCATGTTGAGTGATGACATTGAACCGCGTTCCGTTGATGAATGTCGACGTAGAGCTGATTGGTCAAACTGGAAACAAGCAATCCAAGTCGAACTTGATTCACTTGCGAAACGTAAGGTATTTGGACCTGTAGTTCCTACTCCTTCACATGTGAAGTCCGTTGGCTACAAGTGGGTTTTCGTTCGGAAGCGTAATGAGAAGAACGAAATTGTGCGTTACAAAGCTCGTCTTGTAGCACAAGGTTTCTCACAACGCCCCGGGATTGACTATGACGAAACTTACTCACCCGTTATGGATGTGATTACTTTTCGATACCTTATTAGTTTGGTAGTTTCTGAAAAACTGGATATGCAGCTGATAGACGTAGTAACCGCGTATCTCTATGGGGATCTTGATACGGAAATTTATATGAAAGTTCCCGAAGGACTTACATTGACTGGTTCAAATATTTCCAAACCCTGGAACACGCTCTCAATTCGGCTGAGGCGTTCACTATACGGTTTGAAACAATCCGGAAGAATGTGGTAGAACCGTTTGAGTGAGTATTTGACTAGTCAGGGGTATGTGAACAACGAACTATGCCCTTGTGTGTTCATTAAGAAGTCACATTCCGGATTTACGATTGTTGCAGTATATGTCGATGACATGAATCTCATCGGAACTCCTGAAGAGCTCGCGAGAACTGCTTGATGAAAGATCTAGGAAAGACTCGATATTGTCTTGGTCTCGAGATAGAGCATTGTTCGGATGAAATCTTAGTACATCAATCGAACTACACCCAGAAGGTGTTGCGCCGTTGTAATGAGGATAAAGCGAAGTCTTGGAGTACTCCTATGGTCGTTCGTACGCTAGATGCAAATCGAGATCCCTTCCGTCTGAATGAGGATGATGAAGAGATTTTGGAGCCTGAAGTTCCTTATGATAGGCGTTTTATTGTACTTAGCTCAATGCACTAGACCCGACATCTCCTTCGCTGTTAATCTTTTGGCAAGATACAACAATGCACCAACACGCAGACATTGGACTGGCGTGAAAGACATCTTCCGTTACCTTAAGGGTACTACGAATTTGGGCTTATTCTATCCCTACGAATCCTCGAGTGATGCCGCACCCTATGCTCATCGGGTTGATTCTCGCCTTATTGGTTATGCCGACGCTGGATACTTATCTGATCCTCATAAGGCGCGTTGTCAAACGGGTTATGTCTTTACCGTTGGAGGCACCGCAATATCTTGGAGGTCAACTAAACAGACCTTAGTTGCCACTTCGTCTAACCATGCTGAAATTCTCGCCTTACATGAAGCAACTCGGGAATGCTTTTGGTTGAGAGCAGTAATGGGCCATATTCGAAGCTCCTATGATCTTCATCCCGCCGTTAATGCCCCGACGACGATTTTTGAAGACAACGCAGCTTGCATCGAACAGCTCAAGAAGGGTTACATCAAAGGAGACAACACCAAGCATATTGCGCCGAAGTTCTTCTTTACACATCAACAACAAGAGCATCAGAAGATTGAAGTCACGCAAATCCGATCACAAGACAATTTGGCCGACCTCTTCACCAAATCACTACCGAAGGCGACGTTTCAGAAGCTTGTTCATGGAATTGGTATGCGTAAACTTTCTGAGTTGTAACTTTGCTATTTCTCTTTGGAATTATGTCAAACTCAGGGGGAGTATCTTCTGGATATTTGCTTGATCTTAATGTACTCTTTTTCCCTACGATTAGGAGCATTTTTCCCACTAGGTTTTAACGAGGCACCCACCTTGGGCTGGTCATATCCCTGATGACGTCCTGCAAACGTTTCTTTTGACTTTGCATTTCTCACGCATTTTTCCTTAGACTATGGATTTTGTCCCTACTTGGGTTTTTGCCATAGCCTTAGGGTTTTTAAGTGAGACTTACTACTTATGCAAGTTCCTACCTTATTGAGAATAAGCATTGTTCCTTGGAATCAATGTCGACGAGTCGACTTCCTCAACTTCTGCATGATGCTGAATCTACCTTAAGTATTTGCACACTCAAGGGGGAGTGTTGTAAACATTCCTAGAATAAGTATGATTGTGTAAATCCTAGATTAGATTTGATTCTAGTTATCCTTTCCTATTACAACTTGTATTACTTGGAGGAGAAGGAATATCTTCTCTCCCTTTACTACTATAAATAAAGGCACAATGTAGAAGGGATAACAACACACACATTTCCCTACAATTCTACAAACACACATCTCTCTCCTCTCTCTCTCTGCCGCCGGCCCTAGTCTCTCTGTCAGATAAATATAGACCACAACATATTCAGATTTTTATTTATTTTTAAAAGTCTTTATGTTTATGGGCTTTAAATAGTCATTTTATTTCAGGTTTATAAATCATTTATGTTGCAATCCTATTAGATTATGAATATGATTGTGTAAATATTAACATATCTAGGAAGATTCTATCATATCTCTTAGACTATATATTATCCTATTAGAGTTGTAATCTTATTGGGGTAAGGAATTTATCTTCCCTACTACTATAAGTAAATACACAATGGAGTGATATAACACACACCTCAGAATTAAATTTCTCTCTTCTCTCTCTTGCCGCCGGCCTCTCTCCCTCACTAGTCATAAATACAGTTCAATCAAAGAGGCTTACAACACGTTATTAGCACGCTCTTGACGCTTCACTTAAGTGAGTTTGATCTTCCCGAGTTTGATCTTCAATCAGGGGAGTATTACGTTTTAATCATTCTTTTTATAATTAATTTATTATTTTATTGAATTGATCTACATGATATTGATTCAATTTAATTTTTTTTATTTGTTGAACGTAATAGAATGCATTGGAGATGAAATTCCGACTTTCTGAGAATGATCTTCTACAAATTCAAAGGCTTTTGTTGTTTTCTGTCAATCAGGTACGCTTAAAATAAAGGAAGATATTTGAAATGTCCATGAAGCATAAAAACATTCCTCATGATGCATGAACCCCTTATATTTATATTTTCCTTCCTATATATATATATATATTGTATATGTTTCATATATTTGTCAATATATATATACATGTTTCAATGCATTACGCAATTTTTGCTATGTAGAATTTGTGAGTCAAAGAATCGAAAGAAATTAGAAGCAATTACGGTTTTTCAAACCCTAAGAATTTCGAATAAAAAAAACAATTAAATTTTTGGGAAAAATTTACAGTTGAGTCGTCGTCGCACCAACCTCACCCCAAGCCGAGCCTGGAGCTCGAGGCTTAGGCGCTGGAACCGTAAGGCAACAACCCTTTGGGCTTTGTTGCATGTGTGGACTAGGCCCCTGGCCTGGGTTTAAACCTGATGGGCTTGCAGCACCTATAGATCGCATAACAACCTTGCTGGCCTCCTTCTTAAGATCCAGCCAACACCTTACCAAGCCAGCGCTGTTATTGGCCGCCTTTAGTAGCCTATACACTGCTGGGCTCTTCCCATCTCTTCGGCCCAAATATGTGCCTTGCCTTGCAGCCATGTCCCCAAGCCCAAAGGCTTGCAACTTTTATTTTTTTTGCAGGGCCGTATAATGCAACCAGCCCATATGTGCTAGGTTGCATTCCTCTTTCGACCCGATGCCATATTTTGGCATCTCGTGTTTCTTAACCATACCCAAATAATTTTTGGGACGTTTTTTGGTTAACGCTATTTAAGTTATAATTCACTTGTCACTTGACCCGCCGCTAGTTGAAGCTAATAAGACCCATATGTCATTATTTTGCTTCCACGATCAATCTCGTATGGTCTCGATCTATTGAATTAATTAAAAGTGACCAGCAGTCCATTAATCTGACAAGACATCCAAAATTATTGGCCCGAAGATCAATTTTGGACATTAACGATTCAATAATTTATTTTTCTTCTTTGAACCGTTGACATCCTTTTGTAGTCTCGAAGCGCTCACACTTGAGTTCCCGAAACAACTCAAATCCACTACACTTAAATCAGCATATTGTATTATGTGTTCTTGCAGGAACCTCTTTTTTATGAACTAAACGTTCATAAACTAAATTGAACCTATAGTTTCAAATTTAGTGCCTTTGAAACCCGAAGTTTTCTTAAAACAATACACCCATGAAAACCTGAAATTTTCATGTATACCATGTCTTAGAACTCGAATGTTCTAACTGTGATGCTTATGGATATTTTATTTCCATAGCACCAATCACAATCTTGTTCTTTCCACTCAATGGATTGTCAAACCGTCACAAGTTCAATTTTCCTGATTTGGACGTTTCCAATAGAAACCACTTCATGTGGGGTACAAGATGTGAATCTCCACTTGACTATCAAGAAACTGAGAAACCATGTAGCCAACAAAGGCATGGAAGAGCTGAATAAGCCTCCATCATGATCTTCATTCGAACGAGGATTTCATGGCTCTTTGGTTCGCTCCTACGAACCGTTTAATTAGGGCTGGGTTCAGTTCAAATTGGTTTGGTTTGGTTCTTTTTTTTTAGGTTTGGTTTCGATTTTTTTTTTCAAAAAAATGAAAAAAAATTGAAAATTGAAATTTTAACATCTCCAACACAATCATAACATAAGCATTCCAACTAGAATCAAAGACAATGAAAATAAACATTTAAAGTTCAACTAGAATCATCAATCAAGTCTTCCAAAGTTAAAATAAACATCAAAGTTTAAGTCTTCAAAAAGTCCACAACACAAAAATCGAACAAAATTTGCAAACTGGCTCACTTTTTTCATTTGGGGTTTCACTCGGCAAGTGTGGGCAAAGTTTAGGGTTTGCAGGACTTGTGGGCTACTATTGATGTAGCCAAATACGAAGAGGGAGAAAAAAGAAGAGGATGATTTGAGAGCAAAATAGAATGAAGGTCTAACTGGGGAGAAAAGGGAGAGAAGAATGAAGGTGCGGCTAGAGTCCAGGAGAAAGAAATGAAAAAGGGAGACAGAAAAGAAAAATAAAGAAAGAAGATGGAGAGATGGTAAGGTGTAGCTAGGGTGAAAGAAAGGAAGGGGGAGAAATATTAGGTTAGGGTTTAGAGTTTCTAAAGGCTTTTTTAATATTTTGGGCTTAAAATTTGGCAACATGTTGGGTTTAAAAATAAATACCCAAAACAGATAATTAAATTTTAAAAATATTAATTTAATTAATTCGATTCGGTTCAGTTTGGTTCCCTTTTTTTGGTCTTGGTTCAGTGTTCGGTTCAAATTTTTTTTAGTTTCAGTTTTATGAACCCATCCTTACGTTTAATCATGAAAGATATTGCTTGAAACACACCATGATTACATCTACGAATGAGTACGATTATGAGGTTTATAAATCTGATAAAGTTTTGACTCGAGAATACTTTTTCGTCCTTCCATGTTTCTAACTCGTTCCCGAGGCAACAGTGTAAAGAGCGAAAGTTTACCAAATTCTTGAACGGTATAAACCCAGTTTGGTCAAGCCCACGAACAACATGCCTTGCTTCGGCAGGGATGTACCGAACAGACTCCCATGGTTCGATTGAAACCTTTTGAACCCATTTGTCTCTCTCATCCGCTTTAGGGTTTGTTTTTACAACGTGTGGTAGAATCCTGGCCTGCCAAGGTGTGGCATCATGCCCGAAGCATGTTCCTTGGCACCTAAGACCTAAAACTTCAAGAATAAAGGATATTGTTCCTGAACCTCAACCCTGCATAATCTACTTTCATCTCGATGGAATAGATCATTGGTTATGCACCTGTTTGTGCCCCTACCAATGTTGTTGAGGAGTATTATTCTAGTAGACAATCTATTGGACTAATTTTGCTCCACCAAACACTGTTGGAAAAGCATATTTTTGACATGAATGGCCATGTTGGTCGAATCCACCTTAGTAACCTTGGTTTACTTTGTGAACATTTTTCTATGTTCTTGGATTCATGTTTGGTGTTTGTTTTCGTTATGGATAATCTTATCGATATTGTCCTCAAATATGAGTTAATTGAATCATGTTTCTTGTATACATGTGATCGAATTCAATTAAACACGTGATTAGGTACGAATGTGGGAACGTTAGTTGTCTGGATGAATGTGATACTACGCATACTAACTTTATATCTAAATCACATCTCTAGCAACGACTTCAGGTTTATCCAACCTGATTAAAAGCATTGGCACGCTCCTCGTTGTATGAATGGTACTAAATTACCATTTCAGAGACCTTATATTCTCCTTGTGCTAGAAGAATGTCGTTGAACTTAAAAATATTCGAGAGAACAATGATTATGAATGAAACCACTGATGGAAAATAGAGTGAAATATCTTTGCACCACCTCCAAAAATGAGCCTGAAGCTTTGTTTTGGGGCCAATCGGATGTCTCCCAACTGGGAACACGCCACATATAGCCGGCCTAAAGCCTGATGATTCGAGCAGTTTACTTGCCTTGGCATGACCATTTGGGACACTTAAGTCGAACAATGATGCCACGACGCATCTCCTTACCCGAAGTAAGGATCTTGTGCCTACAAACACAGTTTGCCAAGCCTGCTCGTCAAAGAAATTGATTTTTTAAATCATCCCTAGCAAAGATACGAAATGACCCTCTTTTCACAATGGATTCAAGGGAATATATGTGGACTAATCCAACCAAATTGTGGACCATATAAATACTTATGGTTTTGGTTAATGAATCGACAAACTGGTCACATGTTTGTCCACACACATTGCTGCTAAATCTCCTGGCCGATTTTAAAGGTTCACCACCCTAATTATCCCATAAAGTCTAAAAGACTGGATAATGCCAGAGAGTTTATATCGACGATTTTTTATAAAGTATTGCATATCTTTTAGGTTTATAATTGAACATCGAATTCCCATGTTCACCCCAAAACAACCTCGCATGGTGATCATAGAGAGCAATTTAAATGATTGTGTGGACCTTGGTGAACGCACCAAGTTTTCGGTTTCTACCTAGGGCTATGCAATCATGTATGCATCGATGTTAGTCTGCCTTGAGACCCACTGCCACCCAACCATTTTCGAAGTTACAATTGGTTAATGGGTACGAACCTGACGCTTTGTATTTACGCGTTTTGGGTGTGCATTCAATTCGCCAAGTTGCGTCGCCGCAACATACCAATATGGGTCCTCACAGAAGGTTGTGAATCTTTGTTGATTACGATTTTCCTTCATAATAACTCTCTTAAAGCCCTTGCAAGTGATCTCTTTACTGATCATTTGCGGATTGTCACTTCAATGAGACAGTTTTCCCGCCGTTAGGGGGAGATAAGAATGTCAACGCTCCTGTAAAACGACGCGAATTTTCGTGGATGTTGCTCACTATGTCTCATCTTGATCCCCATACTGCACAAGTGTGATAAGAAAGTGCGATGAATTTTAGCTTTCAGAATGTTGCTCTAGACGCATTCCTCTGATTTAGCTAAAGTGACGAGATCATATACCAGCTGCAAACATACCTGCAATGATAAATGTACATAAAGGACATTGAGTTAACATCCCCAAAGGGTGTGCCGCCCTTGTTGAACGGTTCAGTACACCGGCGGATAGCCAATCCATTTGTCTCAGTCTGAAGCATGACAGATTACTCGGTTCATAGGATTCACTTCCCTAGAAGAGGAAGATCACGACACAACAATGAATCCATCCTCGATCGCTGTCTCAAATCATTTCCATCTCATGAGATTAATCCGGATTACTCCCGAGACTTGAAGTTCTTGGTCCAGTATACTAGTTTGGATGAGAAATGGAATTGGAATGAGATTATCATCGATGATGTTTTCATTTGTATGGTAGCTACCGACATAAATGAAAAGCAACGATATCAAATAGTGTTTCGTTGATTAGTGACAATGCAGAACTGATTGGACAACCAAAATTGCAATATATGTTAAATTTCTTACCAAAGTGTGTTTGGACCTACGTTCCTACCCTGCCCAAGGTAACCCTGTTGTGTTGCTAGTGGGAAAATAAACGTAATGAGATGAATCAAAAAGTGCGATATAATGCATGTGTTACGGCGTAAGATTTCTCTTAAATGCCCTGTGATTGATATCAGCATTATGAAATATGGTTAATGTTTTTCCATGGGGATATTGATACAGAGATTGATATGTAAGTTCCTGAAGAATTACATGTAGTGGTTCAAATAGTTCCAGACTACATAACAGCCTCTCAACTTGTTTAAGGCGTTTACTTATGGATTGAAGCAATCCGACGGATGTGGTATACCCATCTAAGTGATTATTTGATTAGTCAGGGATGTGAATGAATGCCCTTGCGTGTTAAACTATGAAGTCTTATTTTAAATTGCTAGAGTTACAGTTTATGTTAGTGACATGAATCTCACTAAGACTCTAGAACTGCTTGAGAAAACTGTCTTGCACTTGAAGATGGAATTTGAGATGAAGGATATTAGGAAAACTTGTTTATACCTTGAACTGAAGTTCAAGCATTGTTCTGACGGTACTTTGGTCTACTAGTCAAACTACACCCCGAATGTGTTACCTTTGAGTATACCTATGATCTTCCATACGCTATATGCAAATGAGACCCTTGAAGAGGTTATGGAATCCGAAATTCAATATCTAAGTTCAACTTTGCGCTTTGTTGTACTTAGCTCATTGTGTTAGATTGGACATCTCATTCGCTATTGATTTATTGGTAAAGATGCAGCACCACGCCTACATGCGATCACTGAATTTGTATTAAAGATGTTTTTCCGCTACCCTAAAAGGTGTTATAGATTTGGGCTAATCTCAAAGTATCTCGAGCAGATATGACCCTTTTGATCCTCGAAATGATGCTTGCCTTATTTGTTATGCTGACTTTGGTTACTTATCAAACCCGGACAAGGCATATTCCCAAATGGTTATGTCTTTACCTTTAGGGATATCGCAATATCTTGGAGGTCCACGACATGACCTTAGTTGCGAAATCTTCAAATCGTTCCAAGACTCACCTTACTTCATTATGCCACACATGAGACTTGGTTGAGAACTCTTGTTGAACATATTCTAAGTACTTGCTGTTTTCATCCATCGTTGAGTCCTGCTGACGATCCATGAAGATTATACCGCATATCAACTCGACCAAGACATGATACATCAACGAAGTCAACGTTAAGACACATTGCGTCTACATCGACATCAACAAAGCATCATGAGATTAAAGTCATGCAAGCTGATCCCAGACAACCATGCCGACCTCTACACGATGTCACTGCCGAAGTCAACCTTCTAAAAACTTGTCCGAGGAATTGGTATGCCTAACTATTCATATGCAATGCTTATAGTTCTCATTTGGAAGTTCTGTCAAACTCAGGGGGAGTATCCAGAAGTATACTCACTTGATCTTAATGTACTATTTTCCCTACGATTAGGAGCATTTTTCCCACTGGGTTTTTGCTACCTAACTAGGTTTTGACGAGGCACCCATCCTGGCCTGGTCATACCCTTGTGAGTTCTTCTACTTACGTTCAGAAGGCGTATATTTTTTACTTAATGCAACTTCTCACTTTTCTCCTTAGTCTATGGGTTTTTATCCCACATTGGGGTTTACCATAGCGAGGTTTTGTGAGTTTTACCTTTTATGCATTCTTTCGTTGATCTAAGACTCGCATTTGCTCATTGTGCCGACGACTCCATCAATTGAACTTCATTGCTGAAGACTTGATGCGCCATTTGTTTGAGTATTTACACACTAAAGAGGGAGTGTTGCAGTCCTATTAGAGTAGGAATGCGATTGTATAAATCCTAAACTATCTTGGATATCCTTATGAGATTTTACCATATCTCTTAGACTAGATATTATCCTATTAGAGTTGTAATCTTATAGAGGTAAGTAATTTACCTTCCCCACTACTATAAATAAAGACACAATGGGATGATATAACACACATCTCACAATTAAATCTCTCTCTTATCTCTCTTGCCGCCGTCTTCTGTCCCTCACTAGTTCTAAATACAGTTTAGTCAAATAGACCTACAACAATTTAATATGTTTTTATGTAATTATTTGTTTGCATATTAATGTTATTAGTTTAGTGATTTTTTTTTTTGGTGAAGATTAGTTTAGTTTGTTTTTTATGTAATTATTTGTTTGCATATTAATTTTATTAGTTTAGTGTCTTTTTTTTTTGGTGAAGATTAGTTTAGTTTGATAAAAAGCTTGAAGGGCCACAAAAAAAGAAAAAAGGTCCCCTGAGATTATTATAACATAATTACACGCAACCAAGGAGCTTAATGACGGAATTGAATCTCATTTGGATTCACTTTGTGAGAATCTTAAGGATCTCCACATCTTAACCATTCATTGTGTATCGTGCGTTCAAAAATTATTTGATTTTTTTTATTTAAAATTAAACACAAATAATATTTGACAAAAACTAGCCGCACGATGTACGATGAACGGCTAGAATGTGGGGATCCCTAGGATCCCCACAAAGTAGATCCGGAGAGGATCCTCTTCCCTTAATGACAACTACTCATCTTATAATGCTCCATAAAAAATGCAATTGTCCTCTGCAAAGCTAATATATAACGTTCTCACATCCACAATAAGAGTCTGTTGTAACAAATATTATTTTTTAAAAGGGGTACAAAATGGATTATGTATGGAAAATGTTCAACACCCCAGTCTCTTTTCGTTTACATTATAATTACAATGATTAAGAATATTAATCCATGAAATTTATACATATTACTATAGTAGCTATTCATACATGCATGGCACAATAAGAGCTCATATCATATATTAGAGTTAATTAACGTCAAATTAAGCAAAAAAAGATTAAAGAGAAAAATTAACGACATAAAACACAATGATAAACTCCTCAAACTAAAAAGACGGATACCAAATAAAAATCCGAGCAAAATACAGGACCAAAATGGTATTTTAAAAAAAACAAACTTTTCCTCTTCAATTTTAAATGCAAGAGAATTGTGTAGGTCCATCTTATATAATATGACTTATAAAGAGAATTAAAATTAATTTATTATGTCATAAATAAAAATAGTGCTGTTATTTCCAGCCAGTACTTTATTTCTCTATCCATTTTTTTTAATAAAATTTTTATTATAAGTTTGCCCATTTGTAAAATAACCAATAAATACCTTAAAAAATAATAATAGGTTGGGTGCGAAAATGTAACAGGAGCTCTAGACTTACATTAAGTTGTGAAATGAATGGATAATACGTGAGCCAAATTCACAAAAGATACATATTAAAGAGTAAGAAGCTAGCAACCGATGTTGATTGGATACTGATGGTAATATTATTAGATTGCATAATCGCTCAACAACAGAGCAATTGAAGGGTTATTCATTTGCTAGTAGATCATCATCGGAGGAGACTTTGTTGTTGAGCAAATAGCATTCCAATTTTTTTAGGAATAAATAGTGAGTGAGGAAATAACATTTCAAATTTTTAACTTTATATGGTGAGTGAGATTATTATGTAATTGGGGAAACGTGACAATAAGGTAGGTCTAACCGCTATTATAACTAATAAGGTGATGAGCTTCATGTGAACCAGTACTTTATTGAATACGGTGTTAAATTTTTACTCATACGTTTTGAGTTCGGAACTTTTCTTTTCTATATTATTGAATAGTTTCACACATGAGCAAAAATGAGGTTGACCACTTAAACAAGTCATAGTCATAAACTCCAATTCCACAAGAATATGCGAACCTAAATGTAGAGACTCTCACCTCCCTATAATTGTTCTCTTACAAATAGGTTTCCCCTTGGGCACACAAACCCACCTGTACACTCCTTTTACCTGTTCGATTCCAAATCCTCTGCAATTTCCTTCGTTTTCATTACAATTTTAATTTTTTATTCCCCCAAAATTTTTATTTCCATACCTATATATATATATATATATATATATATATATATATATATAATGTATACATTTAATCAGTAGCACAATTTTTCTGGGCTGTTACCTTTCACTTCAGAGGCATCGATTTCAATTTCGTAATTTCTAGGGTTAGGGTTTTCGATTCATTCGTCCTTGCGATCGATCGATTGGTTGGGAGACAATTATGGGTGGGGAGGGCGATTCCAGCGAGCCTAAAGTCAGTGGCGAAGGAGGAGAAGGAGGAGAGCAGATTAACATTCGATGCTCGAATGGTTCCAAGTTTTCAGTGAGGGCGAGCCTGGACTCGACTGTTGGGGCATTCAAGGAAGTTTTGTCTCAGAATTGCGATATTCCAGCTGATCAGCAGAGGTTGATTTACAAAGGTCGTATTTTGAAGGACGACCAGACCCTCACTAGTTATGGTACGCTCGATTTTATTCTCTGCTCGTTTCGATTTTTTAATTTGTATTTTGTATCGAATCTGGGTTTGATTGTGATGTGGGTTTGTGTAAATTTGTCGAAATATGCTTATAATTTTGTTATATTTGTCTCGGAAAATTGATTTGGGTTTTGTGGTTTATCGATGAATGTTTCGGGGTGAGATAGTTGGATTTGGATGCTGTCAATGGTTGTGAAAGTGCCCATATGTCATGTTTTGGGTGATTTACTGTAATCTAATCCATGATTGGTTTCTTGTGTTGAAGGTCTGCAGACAGATCATACTGTTCACATGGTCCGTGCCTTTGCTGCACCTGCATCAACCCCCGCTCCTCCTGCTGCTAATGCTACTTCTGCTAGTCCTACAACTGCTCCAGGTGTTACTCGCGGTGTTGGTTCCACTGAGCGTGAGGGGCTTCAGACTCCTGACCTTGGGGCATCTTTGTTGTTTGGGCAGGGTTTAAACCCACTCGGTGGTGGTGGAGGACAGGGGTTATTTGGAGCTGGTCTTCCGGAATTTGAACAAGTGCAGCAGCAACTGACTCAGAACCCGAACATGATGAGGGACATAATGAACATGCCTGCCATTCAGAGTTTGATGAATAACCCTGATTTGATGCGTGGCTTGATTATGAACAATCCGCAAATGCGTGATATCATTGACCGGAACCCAGAGCTTGCACATGTACTTAATGATCCTGGCATTCTCCGACAGACATTGGAAGCTGCAAGGAACCCTGAACTCATGCGTGAGATGATGCGAAACACTGACAGGGCAATGAGTAACATTGAATCTTCCCCTGAGGGATTCAACATGCTGAGGCGGATGTATGAAAACGTTCAGGAGCCATTTTTGAATGCTACAACCGGGAATGCTGGAAATGATTTGGGTTCAAATCCATTTTCTGCTCTTTTGGGCAACCAGGGTGGGGCACAGGCCCGGGATGGGTCTAACAACCCTTCAACCACTGGCTCAGAAACACCTGCAGGTTCTGTTGCTCCTAATACAAACCCACTTCCTAACCCTTGGGGCGCTGCTGGTGGTGAGCTTCTCCCTCTTTGTTCTCTATTTTCCAAATATTAGTTTTGTTGATAGTGTTTTAATTTTATTATTCTTGGCAAATTATGGATATTAAATGGAAGAGACTTCACATGAAAGTATAATATTTTTATCGGCACTAAATTCTATCCTGAAAGTAGGACTGATATTGCTGTTGGAGATAGTCTTGGTTACGCAAACGTGTTGCTGGGTCTTGAATCTTAACACCAACATGCTTAGTTGTCAATTCCAACACTTGTTACATTTGTAGTTGTGGAAATTTTAGCATGATATGGCCATCTCATTTTTAATGGGGTATGTAGATGTTCTCAGTTTGTGCACCCTTCTGGAAGTTTATGTTCAAGTCTGCATAATATTATTTAAATCGTTGCATAAGAGTCTTTAGTAAATGCAGTTGGACCTTGAAATTGATTATTAGGTTAACTTAGGCCATTTTCTGTTCTATTTTTGAGTTTTTCTTGTTTTTGTTTTTATTTTAATTTTATAGACTTTTATCTTTTAAAAGAATAGGTTCTTTGAATATATTATGAAAACCATATTGATATATCATGATCTGAATTGTTAGGAGGAAATCAGCCAAATACTACCAGGACAAATCCTGTTGGGGATGGAAGGGCAGCCGGTATTGCTGGCCTGGGAGGTCTTGGTCTCCCCGGAATGGAACAGATGCTTGGTGGCATGCCAGATGCTAATGCAATGAATCAGCTTTTGCAGAATCCAGCGATATCACAAATGATGCAAAGCATGCTTTCCAATCCCCAGTACATGAATCAGGTACCATCATTTGACAAAGTTTCCCTCACCCAAGATGTTAGCATTTTCAGAAAGTGATGTTTTTTAATGTTTCTATTATGTTTAACTTTAGATTCTGAATCCACAACTACGCGGAATGGTTGATTCAAATCCTCAATTTAGAGAAATGATGCAAAATCCAGAGCTACTGCGGCAGTTAACAAACCCTGAAACAATGCAGGTATTTTCCCTTTCAAATGTTTGCTAATTTTCCCCATTTCCTGCACGGATCTGTATGTCTTTGTTAATCTAGACATGCTGTCCCTAAGAACACAGAAATTGTTTGGCTTGTGAACCACAAATCTTTAACGTTAATCTTTTTCGTGCTCTGACTTTTCATCTCTCAGCAAATGCTCGCGTTACAGCAGTCGCTATTTTCAGGCAATCGACAGCAACCAACTCAGTGAGTCTTAATAGACCTTACCATGCCTGCTTGGCTTCCACATTCAAATTTTGTAGTTACATTGTGTCGTTATGTGATTGGTTTTTTACTTCATACTTCTGTCTAAATACAGCATCCTTCTAAGGTGTCAATGATTTCATAATATACTTGTGTCTAAATAAATATACATCATTTACCACTAAATTATTTCCATGTCCATGGAGGTGTGCCAACTCATCTCAACTAGGAGTTTTGGCCACTGAAAAAGAAACAGAACAATACTTGTCCTTATGTTAACTTTATTACTAATCATTTGTTGCGTTCTTGCCAGGGATCCAACTCTCACTGGTGGTGCTACAGGTACATTGATAATAAAGAAGTTCAAATATAATTACGGATTCTTGGAATTTTCTCCTTTTGGGTGTTCACTTTTGTTAATTTCTTATGCATAATCAGGTGCACCCAATAATGCTGGGTTGGAGATGCTGATGAACATGTTTGGAGGTCTTGGAGCTGGCAGCTTGGCCGCGGCAAACCCTAATGGTTGGGCTCCCTATTCATTCTCAATACATCTTACCCTTTATGAATTCAACTTTTTGTCATAAGAAGTCGAATTAAATCAACTGTTATGTTGTCTCTGAACATTTGTCTTTGCGGTTGCAGTACCACCGGAAGAGCTGTATGAAAATCAGCTAAGGCAGCTTCAAGAAATGGGTTTCTTCGATACCCAAGAGAATATCAGGGCATTGCAAGCCACTTCTGGGAACGTCCACGCTGCGGTGGAGCGACTTTTAGGGAATCCCGGGGCGTAACTTTACTCGGCTTCATGTTTTTATATTTATTCAATTGGGATTATTTTTCTTGTGGACGTGTAAAATTAGTAAAAACTTGGAGTGAAGTCGTCTCAAGACACAAGACATACAGGCACTTGTAGATTACAGTTTGGGGGTGTGGATAAGCAACAACACACACGATGATGATACAGCCGTGAACTTGTGGCTAAGCTTACGCCTTGCCCCAACTGTTTACCTGCTTATCCTACTCTCACTCATGTTTGCTTGAAAAGTGCTTTGGTATACAAAAGTGCTTTCTGGTTCATGTATACGTGCACATTTTAATTAAATAAATGGTTTCATATTTCAATGCCTTGATTTAGGAAAACAATTTACTTGACACGTGTATACTGCTGTTATAAATAGTACCCGTACATGAGTATCCTTGTGTAGGGGGAACATGGCGATGAGATCCTTTATCAATTCTCTTTGTTCTGTAATTTGGGTGTTTATCTGTGTTAACCTATTACTAGCGGGGATCAAATTTGAGATTTTAGATGCATGAAGAAGACTTTTTAACCGATTAAGCTACAACTTAAGTCCAATAATATACAACCAAAATAAAAGTTGAGGCCCAACAGGCTTCTGTTGAAAATGACAATCAGGTCCTTCTGGGGTGAAAATTAAATATCCAAAGACTCTAGGACCAATTCCAAACTTTCTAAAAGTAGTAAACATAACGGAGGGACCGGACTACAAATTCGTTGCGTTGTTAGAGAGCCAAAGCTTCTGGCTTTTGAAACCCCTTCTTCCTTTATATGTTTCGAGCGGTTCCAATGAGCTAAGGTAAATGCTCTTCCCATTCACCTTCCATTGCTTTTTCTCGATCAACGTCTTCCTTTTCTTTTTCGAATCATTCGCTGTTCTGGTCTTTTTTTTTTGGTTAGGTGTTGTGGTGATAGAACATGAATAAAATTTCAATTGCATGTGGGTCTTTTCGTATGGATTTTGATTTTAAAGTTAAATTGATCAAATGGGTGTTGCTTAATTTTCGATCTTAGTAGAACCCATGTCTCGAAATCGATAAATTCATGCATAAATGCAGTGATTTGGGTAAGGGTAATGCTTTGATGCATGTTTGTCTTGAAGTTTCCGGAATTAGATAGAGGTATCGAAATGTGCGAATAGATCAAGTTATTTGATCATTCATTAGGGTTTGAGCTGCTTTTCGTGTGGAAAAAAGTATGCATTGTTGGGAATTTGGAGGCAAAAATTGTGTTTCTATGGGATTTGAGTTTGGGTCTTGTGTGTAAGTTGTTAAAGTTCAAAAGAAACTTGCAATGCAATTTTAGGTCATAATACCGAACTTAGAGTTTTCCCGCCAAGAAAGAACTAGAAAGATAAAATGTTGATCATACAACATTTAATGTTTTTGCCCAGTTGGATAAGGGTAGTTTCTTTGATGGATAATTGTCTCAAAGTATCCGGAATTAGATAGAGGTATCAAAACGCATCCATAGAGCAAATTAGTTGATCATTCATTAGCCTTTAAGTTGCTTTTGGTGTGAAAAAAGTATGCATTGTTAGGTATTTGGAAGCAAAATTGGTGTTTTTATGAGACTTGAGTTTGGGTCTTCCATGTAAGTAAGTTAAAAATAAACTTGCAATGCAATTTTAGGTTACAATACCAAAATTGAGTTTTTCCCGCCAAGAAAGAACGAGGGAGATAAAATGTTGAGCATACAACATTTAATGTTTTTGCTGATTTCGCTTATTTGTTTATTTATAATGCACTTATTAGCACCTTCTTGTTTTAGAAATAGTAGTTTTCTACTCCTGTGTAGATAATTACAGAGGATGAACACTTGGTCAAACTACCTCTTGTAAGATATTACTTTTGTAGTATTGTGCTTAGATGAACTCTCCCAACGGTTTTAGCTATGTGTACTACTTTGCAACCTATGTCAATGATGATCTAGTCTCTTATGCGCACCATTAGGGTCTGTAGGAGAGAATTTCCGATCAAGAACATTCTTTGTTTGTCGTGCTCTGGTGATCTCATGCAAATAAGCTTGTCTGTTTTAGTTTCCCATTATAAGTTGGATTTAGTAAATCATCGGGTTACTATTTTGTTTCTAATTTTTACTGGTTTTTCCGTCACAAGGTCAATTACTTCAGATGGTTCAGCAAACCATAGATTCTATAGTCAGTGAATATGGGATGGGAACTACAGAATCTGAGTCGTCTATTCATGATAAACAACAGCCAGTTCCTGTAAAGAAGACAGTGTTAAGAGATCTGCAAAATGTGCCCAAGGATGGACCCACTAGTAATGCCCCTAGAGTTTCGGGCATCAAGAGACCTTTACCTGAGCAGCCAATGAGCCCTCCTCAACACCAATCCCCCAGTAGCAGTGCTGCAAATGCGCAGCTTGTCTATGTTCGTAGAAAATCTGAAGCAGATGCAGTCAGAAATAGTTCATGTGATAATGCAAGCATTAATGCTGAGTGTCAGGTGTCAAGGAAACTTAGTCACCATGAGGCAAGCACCCGACCCATACCCCAAACAAAGGAAACAAAAGTTTATTGTGTGCCTGCTTTTGCACCTTTTCCAGTGGCAGCTTCAACCATTCCGCCTGGAAAACCTTCAGTTCCGGTCCTGCCTAGTAAGTCTGGTACTGGACTACCACCAGCAGGAGCCAATGGTCATCCCCATACTTCTTCTACAGTGCCTTGTTCATTGGGTCTAAAATATCTGCACTGGGAAGAGCGATTCCATCAATTGCAGTTGCTATTGAGGAACTTGGACCAATCAGAACATGAGGATTATATCCAGAGTACGCACTTGAATTGAGAAAATCCACCTTAATATGTTTTGTTTGGATTTCCTTAAATTGTAACTGTACTGACTTACCCTTTGGATTTTGATTATCTGTTAGTGCTGCGGTCGCTCTCCTCGGTTGAACTGAGCAGACTTGCAGTTGAGTTGGAAAAGAGATCAATTCAACTTTCACTGGAGGAAGGTAATGTGATTCTCTTCTTTTTATGTTTTTTAAATATCTATTGTAGTTAAAAGGATGTTAAAATGGAAATTCTTGTTTTATTGTCTTACTACAAATATAATTATCATGGTCTTTGTGTAACTCCACATTGGGAAAGTTAGCTATAATATAGATTAAGAAATCTATGACCTGCTTTCAAGATTTTTAGGTTGCAAATGTTTGCCAAATCTGCAAAATATCTGTCTACTTAATCTGTGAAGATTCACAGGTTATTTTGGTTGAAATGATCTTGTACTGTGGTCCTACCTATTTTAGCAACATTGTGAATAAATAGTCAGTTGACTTTCTTTTATAACCATTGACACCTTCAGTGTCTGCTATTTGGTTTCTCAAAATTCTCAAAGTTTTTCACATGTTTGGTAGCTAATATGTTTTGCCATAGTTGTTGTTTGTGTAATAGGATAAAAGAGAATGTTTATATGAAGATGATTTAAACAATAATAATCAGTAAGTTTCTAAATTTCTTCTTCTTTTAAGGTAATAAGTAGAGATGTTTATGTCCACATGGCGCATGGCACACATATTTGTCCAGGTTCTGTAAGCAAGATGATATTTTTATCCTATCCTCATGCATAGAAAAATTAAGTCATCCATTGAGTTGGCCATTGTAGCGCCCACATGATACGGGTGAGTTGGTGATGACAAACCTTGCAAGGCAGCTTGCGCCTTATTCATTCTTGTCAATGAGTTAGGTTACAAATGTATGTGATCTGTGAATTGCTATCACTTTTAGATCCACTAAACTGATGGATGATATTTTTATCGACCTCTTTTGGGTGGATTTGTGTTTTGGTACTTCAATGTAAGTGCAGTCGTCCAAATACGTGGCATTTACCTTTTTTCAAAATAATCCGTTACTCTTTACTCTTTATCATTAAAAACTCTTATGATTCGTTTGAAAGCATAATGTTTCATGTCATATCTGGTAATCATGACTGTTCCTTTTGTCGTCATAACTGTTGTAGCGAGATGGTGGTTACGTATCAACTTTTCAAGCTTTCTATTTATTTTTCCTATTATACCGCCCTGAATGTCTGGACGCAGCACAAAACCTCTCTCTTACATTCCTCTTTACATCTCCCATTACTGCAGCAAAAGAGTTGCAGCACGTTGGGCGATTGAATGTTCTAGGGAAATCTGCGAAGCAGTTTAAAGTGCCCTCAACTCAGGAAGACTGATCGGAGGATTGAAATGACACCAAGGAAGAAGGAGCAGATTGTGCTAATAGGTAAATTGCAGCTGGATAAAGGTGTGCCTGCTAGTTTATTTTCCACCGGTTCCGACCTTTTCCGCAGTTGGTTCTCCTGGTTGTATTCACCGCAAGTTGTCTGTAAAATTTGGGTTGCCGTATGTGCAGTGTTCTTACATCAGCTGTAGCCAAAGCTGCTGAAAGTATTGAATTGTAACTGTTGAAAAATATAATTAAATGGGTAAATTTGTCAACTGCTATCTCAATGCTTTGTTCCTGCGGTGCAGCTTCTAATTTTATACTTGTTTGTTTGTGTATTGGGCTCTGTCCTCTGATGTGCATTGGGCCCAAAATATGGTGGGCCTGTCTATATTTTAAACCCAAGGTTTATGTGAAAGTTTGGTTTTACAACTTATGATTTGTGACAAATCAATGTGGAGAAAGTATTTAGAATTGTAGTCATCCTTTTAAGCTTATGATAATCCCTTAATAACTTAAAACTTCGTCATTTGCTCCTAACCGTCAAAAACTTCCTTAGTTGATGGGACACTTTTTGGCACCTTATTTGTCGGTGCATGCCACGATGGACAAAATCAAATATATTATTTGGCATTTGGCGTGGGTGACATGGAAAATGATGCTTCATGGACATGATTTCCTACAAAATTGAGAGGGTGCCATTGGAGATGTAACGGACTTGGTGTTAGTATCTAATCGGCATGGAAGCATCGGTAAAGCTGTGCAAACCGTGTTTTTAGAGGCACATCATGGAGCTTGTATGTATCATATAGGAAGTTTTAGTCATTAGAGGCATATTGGTATTTTTATATCAAGTTTTTGTTATAGTTATCATAAACTTAAAAAGGTGGCTATAATCCTATATAAGATTCAAATTTAGGTTATTTTTTAATTTCCCATGCATCTTTAGAAGTCTCCTTTTTATCAATTTGAGTGTTCCATTTCTTGTAAACAGGAAGTACAGATTTGCCTAATTATAACCGCATAAAATCATTTATAACATAGTTGTATGATTAAATCATACTTTTGAGTGTCATTAAAAATATAGTTATCATTCACCTTTGCAAGAGAATCTTGGGTCATGCAGCATAATTGGGTCGCATTTTTTGTGTTATTGATTATCGATAAGTGGTCGATATTATTGATGTTATTGATACTTTAACCTTATAGTTAAATATATGTTTATTAGTGTCAGTCTAGGTGGAATTTTCACTGTGGAAAGTACATGACGATGTGGCAAGATTTGCGTTATTGAAAAAGAAGCATGGTTAGGAATAAGGGAAGTGAATAAAACAAATTAAAAAATAAAAAATATTTGGGCTAAATACCCTAATCTGGATCCATTAGTTTAAGTTCATGGTTTAATCAGTTTGCTGCATATTCAAGTGTCCAAAGAAGACCTAACTCAAAAACACCAATTTAATAATTGCTTCCTAACCAACTTAGCTATTGGAATGGAACACAATTGCCAATTTGATTCAATAGCCGTAACGTCTGAACTTTCTGATTTTCAGACTAGATGTCCTTGTATTAGACAGCTTGTAGAGGAAGACTTACATATGTTCCAGTTAGAAGATGCGATTATGAGACATGCTCACGACAAAAAGAGTATAGGAATACTTAGGAATACTTTGAAAGAGATTAAGAAAAGATATGGAATACTTGAAGCTAGCGGAAAACTTGGTGCAAAACTGAGCGCAGTGGCGTTCTAGTGTTCATACAGTGACCTCGCTTAAAGGGATAATGCTTGGTTGTTTTTGTCTTAGACAGCTTGTAGCTACAAATCGATCCGGTTGCCGCTCAGAAATTAGGTCTAACTACTGAAATTATACACAACATGGCTTGTAACTCAATCCCAGAGTTGAATCTGTAGTTCAGTGGACAACACAAAGCAAATGACAAACCAAACTAGCAAGAAGGTGCAAAGTTGAAGTTGAAAGTTGAACAGAATAACAAGCATTGATACAAACCAAACTCAGATAATTTGTAATTTATGCGTATAAATATAAAGCTGTCTTTTCAGGTATTCTGTAAACCACAATATTAATTTATATATAATCTCCCAATTGAGGAGCCAATAACAAGTACTTTAACTACAATACACATATATATCTTCCAAGTCAAATATCAATTGTTACAAAATAAATCACCTAATTATGTTCCAAGACACACATATACATATACATATACATATACATATACATATACACTAATTCAGATTCATTCAAAGACCCAACCTTAAATCCAAAGTGAGTCCAGAAGAAGAGTAAGAAGAGGAGCAGTACTGATCATCTGCAGTGTGAGAAGTAGAAGCAGCAGCAGCAGGCAAATTCAAGTCCAGCCCACCACCACTACCACCAGAATTTTGACCTAATAATAATTCCTTTGAAGTTCCATAAGGCTGCTGCAGGTTGAACCCTAACCCTAACTCTAATTGGGTCTCCTCCCCCTTTTCCCAGTGACACCTCATGTGCCCTCCCAATGCCTGCCCACTTGAAAATACCCTCCAACAAACACTGCACTTGTGCCCTGCTGATGATCCCACCAACTCCATGTGATCCTCATCCATCACATCATCATCACCATCACCATCACCATCTTCATTGTGATGATGATGATCCTGATCAACCTCTCCATCACTCCTTGTAATTGCAAAACAGCCCTTCACATTCTTGTGGCTTGCCCTGTGGCCCCCCAACGCCTGGTGGGACGCAAACACTTTCTTACAACTCGAGCACTCAAACCTACCACTATTGTTACTATTACCACCATCAAACACCTCCTGTATACCTTGGAGATTACTATTATTACTCACACTCTGAGTAGCGGCGGTAGTAACGATGATCTCATTACTTGTCCCAGAAGTAATCCCACTGGAAAGCATTAGCAAACTCGAGGCGGCCTCGTGGTCCTCTTCACCCTTGGCCAATCCCAACTTGCTCAACGTGATGTTGGGTGAAGCGAGCACCCGCAGATTTGGCGGTGGGTCAATGCCCCTCCACTGGCGCTCGGGGTGGCACCGCATGTGCCCGAACAAAGCCTTCCATGACCAGAACGTCTTGCCGCACTCAGTGCAGGGTTTCGTGATCTTTGGGGCAGATGGGTCGGGTTTTTTAGCATACTTGGGCCTCAAAACCTTGTTCGGAGCAGCCTGGTTGTCGAGCCTGATCAGCTTGGAGCGTTTCTTCCTGCGATTGTGGTGGGTTTTATCGTCTGCAGTGAAAAAAGTGGAAGAAGATGAAGCCAAGTAGGCAGTGGTGGTGGCGAGAGCGGCGGGAACGACGGCGTCTTGGTGGGTTGGAGGGGATATGGGGAATCGGAAATCGATGTCGGGAGAGTTGTTCATTGAGAAATGTGCTGTTTTCTTGTAAAAGATGAGTGGATTTGGTGGAAGAAGAGACAAGAAAATGGGGGAAGAGGAAAAAAGTTCAACAGTCGGAGTGGGTTCAGAATTTGTAGGGCAACAAAGGGCGGTTACTTTGGACTCATCTCTGAATTGGCAGTTATAGACAGTTATTCTAGTTCCTATCCGTACAGTTCAAACCCCACTAGCCCACAATATTTACCTTTTTTTTTTCTTTTTTTTTTCTTCCTCTGCTAGCACATTGCGTGCGCATGAAGGTGGTGGTGGGAGAGCTCTTGTATAGAGTTTTTATTGGCCTAAATTTTGTTTCCTTTTCCTGCCTGGAGATTTTGTGCAGGAAGGAGTAACCGAACAATGTTTACTTATTGCAAGTGGCTTGTAGCTCTATTGCTTAAATGATTTTTCTTTGCACTCAAGTTTTCATGTTCGAATTCCTCTTTCTGTAATTTATATAATTATGATAAATTATCCTATCATTTGTCAATAATTTTTTGTTTACTTACTAAGAAGGGATAGGAGAAAAAAAGAATTATTTTTTCAATTCGCGGCTTTTTCATCTTTACCAACACATAGAGAGAATACAAAAGAATGTGCGCTCAACTTCAAATCATTATTTCCATACCATCAAATACTAGAGTGAGGCAACATGCTATGCATGTGAGATAGTTTCTACACGAGAGTAGAGATAAAAGGACAGAAAAATTAGGGTGTGAAAGAAGAGAAGGACTTGCTTGGCAACGGTTCACCGTCACGTAGCTTTTCGTGTTAATAACGTAAGGACATGTGTTAGTTTTTTTCACATGTCCTTGTCTTATTGGCATGAGACGCAACACTGTAGCAATGAACTCGTACCATACAAGTTGTTCTCGTAAAAGAGGAGGTTTTAGGTGCAACACAAACCAGAATTTCTGTTGACAGAGAGGGAGTGGGTAAACTGGAATTATAATGCCGCCTTTAGTTACTAAAGTTACATTTAAACCTTTTAAAGTATTAAGAACACTGTAGTTATTTTATCCTCTATATAGTATAGTTGACAAATAAAATTTTCATAATACATAGATGACCCCCAAGACCAATTACATAATGCCACATGGATTATTTAAGATTCCAAAATCTAAATGACCAAACTGTTGAGTTAGCAAAACATAAAGAGATAATTTGTGATAAAAACCCGTCTTAATTTTTCTCATCACAAATAAGTTGCTCAAAACTCTCACAATAAAAATTAAAACACCGCTGCTGAACACAATTAACAGCCGACTGATTTTGTATTATACATTGGTTTTGGAAGTGTTTTTCACTACTATTTTATATTTATACAATGCTAGAAATATGGATCAGTTCACAGATACAGGCAGAGTGGAGTACCCAAGTACAAAAGTATCGAATATGAAGCACGTAAGGGCCAACGGAGGCGTAATAATCGAGTAGATGCCGATCTGAGGTATTCAATGGACTGATGGAGGTCTCACAGTTGAGTAGAGGCCAGTTTATGACTTGGGGCAGCATGCACCAATGACGAAAATCACACACTTCCTTTCTCATGCATCCTCTGGAGGTAACAACTGAGGTTCTAGCTTCCTCTAACTTTGCTGTGTCGCCAACGCTATTGGAATGTCATCAAATCATAGGAACAGAAGCTGAATCTAGTTAACTTGATGCACATCAGGAAGAAACTCCTGAAGAAGAAAGATTGGGTGAGCTTTTGTGACAGAAATTAAGGAACTATAGCAGGTAGTGGAAAGGTTAGAATAAGAGACAACAAAGGTTGGATCTTCACAAGGAGAAGATAAGAATTCACCTAGTCAGTTAAATTTTATTCAGAGACAATGTGAAACTATGTACACCAACCATGTTGGGGTGAAGAGAACTTTATGGAAGATAAGAACTCAAGCGAGCAGCTTAATACTGAGTGAGTTGCATAGCCATAGATACCATAAACTTTTCCTTTTGCGAATTTTAGCAACTAAAAACAAAGGAAGAAGCATCGACACCATAGTAATAGATGCCTCCCATATCCACAATGAATAAGGGCGTTCTAATTATGGACAGGATGCTAATCAATTTCTAGTTAGTCCATTCAATATTGGAAGGATTCCGGTATGTGTGTGTCGTAAGATATCTGAAATCAGTTAATGTATTCTGTTTAATCATTGAGCTGAGCAAGCATTAAAATCCAGCGAACTTGGCTACAAATCTTAAATGCGATGTTAACAGGATTTACTTCTGGGCTGTCATTGATTTCACATTGCCCGACACTTGTGAGAAATTGTATAAAAATATAAAGTAGAAGAAAATTGAACGAAAAAGTCAAAACCAGAAAACCAATTGAACCTGAGATCCTAAAGGTTGATATCTTTCTTGGCTTTGTTTTGGGGTTCCATTATCTCTCCAACCAACTGAAAGAAATTGACGGATCATTTCCTCACAGTAATCGATAAATTCATTTGTCTGGGGCTGCAAACTCGTTAGACTTTCTCGACCCCAGCCTTTCTATACCTGCTTAAGGGTTTTCAATGCAATTCCACTGCCATCATCTCTGTGAAAGAAAAAAGGTAAGTTACCAAACATCATAATAAAATTAAGACTAGATTGCACAAATAAAAGCGTAAAGAGCTTCAAGCATCAAGCCCGCACTACTGCAAGGGTGAGATAAAAAACCTAGTGAAATTAATATGGGCAGGCCTGCCTCAGCCATCAACTATTGATTTGATGATCAAGGCATTTATGAAGTACCTCAAAGAGTCATTTAATAAGTTGTAAAGTGGAGAGCAGGAGAATAAAAAAGAGTACAACTCATGAAACATCAATTCAAAAATATTAAGAAACCGACATGGTCCATGTATAATGGCAAAGCAATGCCAGAAGTTGTTCGAAACGAAACGGAAAAGAATCATGTATGTATGTCAACCATACCTGTGCACTATGGTCTGCCAATCACTTCCACATGTATTATTTGGTTTCCGACCAATCATTTACCTCTCAATTCGGCAAACCTTATCTGCTACCCTACCTTTGGTCTCCATTTCCATCATTATCTCTGAAAGTTCATCAGCCTCCTGCTTAGTTCCCCTTTTACCTAATCCATCAATTACTGACAGGAATGATGCTGGATCAAATCCGTATTCTTTATTCTTCATTGCGTGAAGGATGCTAGCAACATCCTCTAACTTTTCATCCTTGCAAAGTCTGTCAATGAGATCACTGTAGTTAAAATTCCCCAGATAAAAATACCTGTCCAATGCAATTTCAAATAGCTCTTTAGCACTCCATATTTCCCCTCCAGCGAGCAACTCATTAAACATCAAACAATACAAGGCTTCCTTGTGGCCACATACACTTAAAGCAATGTCGAATACCTCATGCGCAGCTCCAAAATCACATCCCTTGGCGAAAGCTTCAATCAATATTCTGAAGGTAGATATATTCAGGGATATGCCTGTCTGCAGGATTTCATCTGAAAGAGAAGTGGCATCTCTGACTCTCTCTCCTTCACAGAGACTTTTCATCATGTTATTATAAGTGCATACATAAGGAGGGAATCCTCTTTCTCTCATCTCATCCATCAGTCCATATATTTCAAAATTTTGCTTTTTCCTCCCTAATCCCAGGATCAGTGAATTATAAGTTCGAATGCTCTTGTTGCAACCATTTTTCTCCATGTCCTTCAACACGCAAAATGCAGATGATATCTTTCCTTGTTCACAAAAAATTTTTATAATCATATCATAAATCACTGAATCAGGGTGCAAGTTTTTCCCCAACATCTCCATGAACTTCTTCTTCGCTTCATCAAGCCTCCCAGCCTTGCATAACCCACCAATTATGGTTGAATACGTTATCAAATCAAGGATGCATTTCTTCCCATTATTACTATTGTCAACCAGGCCAATAAACGAGTTCCCTATGTTTCCAAGAGCCACACTTCCATGAGTCCACATCCCACTCAAAATTTCAATTGCCTTGTCCAATTTCCCATCGTTGCATAGACCATCAATCACAATATTGCAGGTCACCGTATCTAAGCCATAGCCTCTCTCATTCATCTTTTTCAGTCGCTCCTCTGCTTCTGATGTCCTTCCCTCCTTCCATAGGCTATGCAGCAAAGTGTTGCAAGTATGAGTATTTGGGAAGCAATTATTCGTCATCATCTCATGCAGAATATTGTTGGCCTCAAATACCTTACCTTTACTGCAGAAACCATGAAGTAAAGTACTGTACATAACCGTATGTGGGAAATATTGTTTCTTTCCATTAGACTCATCACCGTTCTTGCATCACGGAGTATCCCGCTTTTGCATAACCCATTTATTACAATGTTGTATGAGCAAATAGTGGGTTCCTGCCTTTATCTACCATCTCTTGAAGAGTCGATCATGCCTCTAAGAGCTTCCTGTCAACAACCATATGTTATAACTCTCTAAATTAAAAAAATTACCAGCCTTTTCCATAGATTTGATCAATGCCTCTGCTTCCTCTAACATCCCTTCATTGCAAAATCCTTGCAACATCTAATTATATGTTATAACATTAGGTTGAGGCAGCCCCAACTCTTGATCATCTATATGCATATCTCTAAATATTCTAGAAGCTTCAAGGATTTTCCCGGCACTACAGAGAGCTGAAATCCTAGAATTGGAAGTAACGGCATCCAGAAACAATCCATCCTCTCGCATCCTCTCTACCAACTTCTCGGCCTCATCAGTCCTGCCTTGTTTACAAAAGCTAGAAATCAAAACTCCTCACCTCATCCAAACTTCCAAACCTCTGCCAGCAAGCCCAGCTCTATAATACCCATGAACCAAAATTCCGACACTGTACTCATTCGGTAGACAACCCTTGCCACGCATTTTATCAAACACCTCGCGGGCATCATCCAACAATCTGATTCACAAAATGCCCATATCAAAAGATTAAAAGTATACGTTTCGGGCTTAACCCCGGAGAGAATCATGTCCTTATACAGCCACAACACGAAATCTACATAGTTCTCCGTGAGAGAAGACTCGAGGAGCAAATTATACAAATACACAGAGGGGGGCTCATCAGGGAACCGGCTGCGGAGGGATTTAAAATGGGCAACGGCCTTATTGGGGAGATTCAACTTGGCCAGGATTAGCATGAGCGAAGGGAGGCAAGGGCGAAGGGTTTCGAGGGGCTGCGAGTGGAGGAGGAGCTGGTGAAGGCTGTCGATTTCGCGGTGCATTTTGGAGTCGATGAGGATACGGGCAATGACAGGGAGGGAGCAGAGGCGGAGATCCGAGGAGGGGGAGGAGAGAATGCGCTTGAAGAGGTGCCATGCTAGCTTGGGATTGTGGGCGTTGTTGAACAAAGCTTTGGTGAGTGACGTTGTTGGGTCCATGTTTTGGCGGGAGACGAAGAGCTGCTAACTGGAGTAACTAACTTTTAAATATTTTTTCTTCCTTTTTATTTTATTTAATTTAGTATTTAACAAGTGCCGTTTTTAAGAAATGAGATTATAATAGAGATGGCAACGGATCGGTTTGGGGATGGAAATACGATATTCATTCCTATAACCACGAAAATTAATTATATTTATAACCGCAAATTAACCATCGGGTATTATCCATAACCATACCCACCAGATAACGGATTTCTCATCGGTTAACGGTTATATCCATCTTCATTAATACAAAAAATTTATTCGCCCAATTGACGCATGATAATTTAGTAAATATTAATTTCGTCATTAAATATTTGATGTATAAAATATTTAATTAATGTATCTTGTGAAACATAAAAATTAAAGCTAAACATTGATAATGTTGGTTGATCTTTGATATCTTGCATAAATACTATTAAATTCTCATAGACTTTGATTCATATCAAAACTTTTGAACTTTGCCACAAAATAAAACTCACACAATGCAATTTTTGTATTATCAAAGTAATGGATTCGGTGAATAATGAAATACATATATGTACATATAATTATATTATATATTATTCGGTTCGGATTCGGGTACGGATATGGATTGGGGACCCTTATAACCATATCCAAAACTATAACCGAATAATATTCACAGTTTTTCCCCATAAACAAAATATACCCGAATTTTTATACTCAAATCCAATCCATTCGGACGATTATCGGGTTTAACGGTTAGAATTGTCATCCCAAGACAATGTCTAAAATATCGATATTATTCCGATATTTCCATCGAAATTTCCGTGTTTTTTTACTACCGATATTTCCGATATCATCGATATTTTAGACCTTGATAGGAACTCTATGTGGTGCTAAGTCACCCATGTATCTTACCATGCAATGTATGAAGTGTAAAATATTGTACTAATTCATTATATATAAATGATTATGGTGTGTTTAAACTTCTTTAATTAATTACTACATATTTTCTACACTCACAATGTTTGCCAGCTCGCAATATAATCAACTTAAATCAGTTAAATCCATCATGCAATGCATTTCTTTCCATTTTTTTTTTGTGATAAACTAATAGATAATTGATTAAAGAAACATCTTGTAAAGTTTCAATAAAAATTTTCAAGTTTTTCTTACAATTTCCGTGGTTTTTATTCAATTTTTATCGATATCGATAATATCCCGATATTTCCATCGAAATTTTCGTGTTTTTTTACTACCGAAATTTCCGATATCATCGATATGTTATACCTTGTCCCTAGATCATAATCTCCTCTACCAAAATAAAGACAGGAGGTAATACGTGGCATGACATGGCTGCTAATGTGTATACAATTAACATTGTCAACTTAATATATTAGTCAAATGATAATTTTTTTTTCTTCATTTTTCTAATAAATAGTATGAGTTATCGTGTATCAATCAACTAATAAATTGACACCAATACAACGTATTTAAATGGATCAACCAAACGGTCATGTATGCGACTTTAGACCTACTTTTATTTACCAGTTGAAATGGTGTCCGTTGTGCTCGCAACTTTGGACCTGCTTCACTTCCTCTTATTGTCAACCCTAATCCGTTTAATTACGTCTCACTTGGGTCCGCCCTGCCCACATGGTGCAGCAACTTAGCCTTGCTTGAGGGACGACGGTACGACGTCGACAATGCTCTAATTGCTACGACATCGCGTTTTAAGGTAATTACCACATCATTGAGGATTCGAAGGTTTTGCTGCCAGGGGTCACTGGAGCTTCTACTTCCCATGCGCGTCGCCAAGCCAATGAAGCTGCTCACCGCCTTGCTTGTTTTCTCCTGTCCTCCCCAAGCAACTGCACTTGGTTCGAGGAACCACTGGATGTTATTATTGATATATTGTTGTCGAACAATAGTTCATTGATGTAGCAGGAGCTTCTCCTGTTTCTTTTTAATTGCTGCTGTTCTCTGAACACTTAATCGATGAAATACCATATCGTTGCTAAAAAAAAAAAAAAAAAAAAGAAGGTAATTACTTAAATCTGTAAACAAACTACCATTAAAAAGATGGAAGGTATACACGCGAGAGACTATGCGACCCTTGACGCGCCCACACAAGAAGCCTGCAACGTTGTATGTCTTTGCTACGTCATATGCCACGAACGTGAGACACCGGTTACATATTGGCAAAGTTTATTTCCACCCGTACAAATCGCAGCCCATATTAAGCATAAACGTGGTTCAGGTAACATTCCTCTTACTTAATGCACAATGTACCCACAGAAAGAGAATCATAATGGATGAATACTACAGATGAGGACACTATACGATTTCTTTACAAGATTTTTGTTATGAAATTGAGGATATGTGTGTAGTGAAATATAAAGTAAATAAGACATAATATTTACGAGGTTTGAGAAGTGTGACTACGTCCTCGAGGCAGCAATAGTACTTTATTTCATTATCTGAAATAATAGGAATATAAAATAACTCTCATTATTTTCTCTATTTTCTCTAGCCTGTCTCACTAGTATTTTATCCAGCATATCTCTTCTTTCTTTTCTGTCTTCCTTTCCTCTTTTCTTTCCTTTCCTCCGAATGTTTCTCTTCTTTGTGTGTTGTGTTTTTTGTTTTTACTCTAAAATGATCGATCTTTTATCATATTGTTGTCATTTGTTTGTTACGTCATCAATATTTAAGTTTTATGCTGTTGATATATAATTTTTTTCAATTCAGCAATGGTATTTGATTTTTACCATTGCTAAATGATATAAAAATTACCCTGTTAGAATGAGTCACCGTTCTATATATATATATTTGTCAAGTTAGGTTGTTACCTATCTCTCAACCGTATAGGAACAATGTTATAAGGAGACTTCCAATGGCATTTGAATGCCCCTTATACGCACAACTAAGTGATTTGTGTACAAAAAACTGTATTTCATTTCCAAAAAGTCATCATGCATCGTCCACATTTTCGCGTTAGAGGTCATACGAAAACAAGTCCCATATACCGTCCTACGTCTTTCGTTTCCCGGAAACTATTGGTAGAAATATAAAGATGTAGCGTAGAGTATTGATGAGTCGATATTATATATGTATTTTACCCTAATCTTAGTATTAATGTATTGGTTATTTTGTGTGAACTTTGATACTTTATTATGTATTTTCAATGTAGGACATTCGACATCCTCTGGAGCAAAAAGTAGTCAAACGGATGAATTTTGGAGTGATTCCAATTAGAAGATGTTCATGAGTATGTTGACTTGTTTGTGTCAAAGTTTTATAGTTTTCTACCAAGCAGTTTATTATAACGATGAAATAAAAGAGCAGCTCGCAGTGCTGTCAAACTGACGTTTTGGACTGCTTTGGGCTTTTTGGCATCTAAAATGATGTCTTTTGGGTTCGAGGCCTTTTGCAATTATGTTCGGGACATCTCAATCTTTAATTCTAGCCATTTTAGGCCTGTTTTGGAACCCTGAAGATCTAGAAATATGGCTGTTTTGAGGCTATGCAGATTTTGGGCGAATTTTACTAGTCAATTTAGGATTATGTTTCCTAATTTATTTGGTTCCTAGTATTATTCTAAGTCCTTTTCTAGGTAGGGTTTTATTTTCTAGTAGTATAAATAAGGCTTTTTAGCCATTAGGGTTTAGAGGAGGAGAGGAAGAGAATGCACATATCAATACTTTGCTAGGATTTGAAGATTCAAGTTTATTTTCAAGGTGTTTTCTATACATATTTTTAATAATATTTTATTTTATGATTGTTCGTCGCTAGTTTCTTTTGCTAGGGCGAGGCCACGAACCTTAGCAAGAATATGTAGTTTATTTTCAATTCACTTATGATATTATGCATGCATATTTTGAATTATTAATCACCATTTTAAACTATCTAAGTGTCTTAGTGATTTGCGACCATTAGGATATTTAAAAAAGTAATTTGATTCAATTTTGGTCGGAAGGTTCCCTGAAATTGGCGCTAGCTTCTTGTGGTTAATAATTGTAATTTCACTTAGGATGAACACCACGTCTTAAGGGTTGCATGGTTTTTCGAAGGGTTTTCATAAAACATAATGAATCTTTCATGTTCATATTTGATCCAAACGTCCGGACAGATTGTATGTTAGATATACATTCTATGTTAAAGCTTTCAAGTAGGATATATATTAGGAAAACCTAACCTTCAAAATATGCATGGGTAATTCATAAGTAATTGGAAGAACTACATAAGATTGTTAAGGTGACGGAAAAAACACTAGGGCTTTTACAAATTGATTTTCTTTAAATTGGTTTCTAGTTGATTTATTTAATTGTTTTTAATTTAAATTCGTTTTTATTATTTTAAGTCACAAAATCAACCTTTTCGGAACTTTGTTCTAAATAATTAATTAAGAATCAGTTTAAATACAAATTATTCATTCAATCCCTGTGGAAAACGACCTTACTTGAGCCGTTTGTACTACAACTACCTTGTTCTATTGCAAGTATTTTTTTAGTGTTTTTATCTCTACTTTTGCAGGTGATAAAAATCCTATCACCTATGTCATAGGGTTCTCCCTAAAGTTTTTTCAATTTTTGACACTGAACCTACACCATCAATCCTAGTCACGACAAGTAACTGACTAACGAACTTTGTTCGATTAAGTTGAAATTTTAGAAAACATCCTGCTGTCGGTCTTGATCATGCAGGTATGCAGCATCTCGAGCATCGAATGCGTATTTCCATGAGAGGGTGAAACGGATTTAGAGTGGGAATTATCGTCACCAGCAACAAATCTACATGCCTTGTTACCAACATGCACTAAGCTGTAACCAGCCACAACACTCACCCTTCTTTCCTTCACCAGCCTTCTCATACTCGCTGCATCAATCCACAGCCTATTCACTGCATAAATACTCAACGCCAGTAAGTACCCGGCTGAGTTTTCAGACTCCAACTCAGGGACACGAGAGGCAACTTCTAAACCAACTTCGTTGTTCCTATAACTTCTACAATGTTGGAACACCTTGTTTGTCCCACGTCCGCTAAGGGAAGGAAATCAAAGCAATTTAAATATAATTACCCCACTCTAACTAACACCGAGACATTTTGTGATAAAACCCCACACCTGAGGATTGTGCAGGTGGTTAAGTGAGGACGGTATCGGTGTTTTTGGAGTGGACCCTCGGCTAGTCAACCTGAAAAATTCCACATGATATCAGAGTAGGTTTTTTAACCTGCCTTTTGCCATTTTTTTTCCGCTGCATCTTTCCTTCAATCTTAAGCCATGGCTGAAGAAGATTGACATCTCGCCAGGGGCGGATCCAAGATTTCAAGACCAGGGGGTCCAAGATAAAAGTTCAAAAAAAATATTAGACTAATTTAGTTCTATATCATTATTTTATATTGAATTTGGTTCATTGAATAAATCAAGATTAATCTTAAGGGTAATAAAACCAACAAATTCTCCTTAGCAACATAAAGCAATTAGTGACTCTACAAAGATAAATTTTGTTAATGTAACATATATATTATCAATTGGGAGTTGGGACTAGAGCCTATGATTAAAAAACTTATATGAATTTGGAAGAAATAAAATTAGGCAGCTGAAGGCAGTAGAACGGCAAATGGTGGTGGGGGATAGGGTAACTTGGGTTTAAAGTTGGAAGGTTGCGATGATTGGGGCTGCGAGTTTTTAAATATAATTTTGGACTACTAGACAAGATCGGGGTTCTCAGGCTCTGTAGAGAAAGCAGAGATATTTTAGTTTTTAAATTTTTTATAATGACCTAGCTAAAAAACGTGGTTGGTTTGGTTAGGTCTTTTAAAAATAAAAATTAAAAACCTCTTCTTCTTCATTTTAAGCACTGCTACCTGAACATCCATGGAGGCAACAAGCCCCTCCATTGCACCCAATGGCAGAAGTAGAATTTTAAGATTGAGGGGTTGTGCAGATGGGTGGCCTTCAGTTGGGTGGGGAAGTGACTGGAGAATGGGATTAGCCAATTAGGAGTTAGAAATGGAATTGGAAAAGTTCTAACTCTGTTTGAAAGTTGAACAATATTTTTTTGATAAAAAATTGCAAAAACTATATATTAAAGAACATTGTATTGAACGCACTGTTTTACTTTTGCTTTCAAACCATACATCAAACGCACCATTTTCCTAAGTCATTTGAATAAAAAGTAGTCGTCTTCTTCTTTCTTCCTTCTGGTTTGCAGAATACCAGAAGTTCCAGAATACTCTGCAACTCCACTCCTATTCTCCTCCACCTTATTCCCAGACTTGGGTGATCTTCGGAGGTCCTCAAAAAAATTATCCCAGCTTCTGGGTGGTCTAAGACCACCCAGGTCCCTTAATAGATTCCCTCTGCACTTGTCCAAATTTTTGGAGGGTCCCAAAGGTCGATCACAAGTGTTCTTCAAGCTTCCGGAGGGTCCCTATATGGATCCGCCTTTGTATCTCGCATACCTCTCCTTCAAATTTCTCAGATGTAGAGGTCAACACCAATCAACGTTTGTGTTCAGTTCTCTTGAATGAGTTTAATTATCTCCCTTGGTCTCGAGCTATGTCTCTTGCTCTCGAAGGCAAAGGGAAATTAGGGTTTGTAAATGGAAGTGTGGAAGCTCTAGACATCTCTTCCTCTACATATGGTGTATGGCTTTGCAAGGATCAACTTGTCATGTCCTTGCTGCTCAACACCATGGAGAAACATGTTGCTAAGATTTTTAGTTACTACAATTCTTCATGTGAGATTTGGAAAGCCTTGCAAGATATGTATGGAAATTAAAACAACTATACATGTGTCTTTCAACTTAAGAATGACATTGCCAGTGCCCAACAAGAAGGGAAAGCATTTGTTCAACACATTGGACACCTCAAGGCTATGTGGGAATGAGTTGGATGTATACTTTCCACATACCACAGATCCTGTCATTCTCCTAAAATAAGCCGAGGAAGACATAATCTACCAGCTGTTGGGGAGTTTGAACTCCGAGTACGAGGATCTAAGGAGTCACGTCTTGATGAGTCAAGAGCTTCCCACCTTCAACAATGTCTATGCAACTATCCAACGAGAAGAAGCAAGGAAGAAAGTGATGAATGTTGAGCACAACTCGAGATTGATTGAGACTCATGCATACGCCTCAAATTACAAGACCTTAGAGGCTAAGGTGTACAAAGGTAGAAATCCACACCTGAAATACAAATATTGCAATGGCGTTGGTCATGTGGAAGACAAGTGTTGGGAACTTCATCCTGAACTTAAGCCTAAGTTCAGCAAATATGGAAAAATGAAACCAAGGTCCTTACAACAATTTCAACCTCAGTATAAGGCCCAACTTGCTAATGCTTATCCCTCTATTGTCTCATAAGGATCCATGGAGTTCACTGCCAATTCATTGTCTCTTATCAATGAGTTTGCAGCTTATCTTCAAAGCAAGGGACACGGAGGAGGTTCACAAGCTCAAGGAAATGAAGAGAACAATCATGCAGCCATGTTGGGACAGTTTGCCGGCTTTCTTGCTGGAAATGAGAAAGTTTCACGGGATGAAGCACCAAGTATACTCAAAGCATTCACTACTGCCTTGTTAACTAGTACTGAAAATGATTGTTGGATAATTGATTCAGGAGCCACATATCATATGACAAACAAAATCACAAATTTGCATCATTTTAAACGCTTTTCAAATCCCACAAATGTGTCTGTTGCAAATGGAAAAACTGTTTTAGTTTTGGGAAAATGAGAAATAAACTTACTCTCACACAAAACACCTTCCACTGCCTTATATGTACCAACATTTCCCTTCCAACTTCTGTCAATTGGAAAGATCACAAACACCCTAAACTACCATGCCATTTTCTCACGAAATAACGTGATGTTTCAGGATGTTCTCACCATGAAGATGATTGGTGAAGGGGTCTTCATAAATGGACTTTACTACCTGTGCAAGAACGCCTGTTTTACTCAGGCTCTTCAAGTTCAATCGAAGTCCATAGATGAAAACCAACTTTGGCATAAGAGATTAGCTCACCCCTCTGAAGTTATCTTGTTTAAATTGTTTCCAAATTTTTGTAAATCACATTTTACTTGTGATACTTGTCAATTTTCTAAGTTTACTAGACTACCTTTTGGTAACTCAATGTCGAGGACAAGTAAACTTTTTGAAATGGTGCACACCGATGTGGATTTTCACGTGTAACCCATAAATGAGGTCTCACGTGCAGGGGAGTGTTGGAACCCTCTGTTTGTCCCACATCGGCTAGAGGAAGGAAAGCAAAGCAATTTAAATAGAATTACCCCACTCTAACTAACACCGAGGCCTTTTGTGATAAAACCCCACACCTGAGGATTGTGCAGGTGGTTAAGTGGGGACAGTATCGGTGTTGTTGGAGTGGACCCTTGGCCTGTCAACCCGAAAAATTCCACATGCAAGCACTCAATAATGCACCCCAAGCATTACTTGTTCCGGAGGCCATCAAACTTTCCGGGACTTTTCTTATAAATTCCATTGCTGTTACAAGCTTTCCTGCTCGACTCAACATGTCAACTACACAAGTGTAATGTTCCAATCTTCGTTCAACTTCGTGATTTTGAACCATTGAAGCGAACAAGGAACGACCCTCTTCGATTAAACCTCCATGGCTACATGCAGATAGCAGAGACAGAATGGTCACTGCATTTGGTTTCAAACCATACAGCTTCATTTCTGCAAGCAAAGATAGCGCTTCATGGCCAAGACCATTCATTCCACACGCAGCTATCATGGCACTCAATTACACAATGTTTTTTTTTTCTTCACAAATTTGTCCAAATGCCTTGGGAGCAGCCTCTCCATAAATGGGGGTAAGGCTAGCCGACATTCACCTCTCCCAGACCCTGCGTAAAGCGGGAGCCTTGTGCACTGGGTACGACCTTTTGCCTTTCTTGATTCTCCTATTGCCCCACATTTCGAGTACATGTCAACAATTGCAGTTCTGATGGCTACTTGTGCTGCCAAACCTCTTCTAATAGCAATTCCATGAGCCCAATTCGACCTCTTCAATTCAACTGAAGCTGAACAAGCGTCAAAAACATAGATGACGGCAATCTATTGGGCTTCCAATCTTGTTCCTGCAGCCTCATCATCTAATTGAAGACCGCAATTGCTTCATCAGGTCTGCCACAACTGGCAAAACCTCCAATCATATTGCTCCACGAAACCACATCTCTTTTCTTCATCCCTCTGAAAAGCTTCCATGCAAGTTCAACATCGTTGCACTTTGCATAAGCATCCATGAGAGAATTTAGGAGCAATTCGTTTGATTCGTATCCCGATCTGATTGTTATGCAGTGCACTGACTTGCAATGAATCAAGCCCAAATGTCAGATGTTTGAAGAACATTCACAAGAGTCACTTCGTCCGCGTCAATTCCTTCCTTCTCCATAGAGAAAAAACAGAGACAGGGCCTCCAAATGTTTCTCGTTAAACACAAATCCAGATAAAATAGAACTCCACGAGACCTTATTCCTTCCCGGCATTGCCTCGAAAACTTTTAGTGCAGAATCTGCATCGCTGCACTTGGTATACATGTCGATCAAAGAGTTTCCAACAAACATATCACAATCTAGACCTCTACAGATTACCAACCCGTGGACCGCCGTTCCCATGGTCAAGCCCTTCAAATTAGTGCATGCTTTAAGAACACTGACCATAGTAACACCATCCGGTCCAATGCCAAGCTCAGATACCATCTTTCGGAACATCTGCATCCCAATTCGAGCTTCCTCACAACACTCAAAGCCACCAATCATCACACTCGAAGAGACAACATCTCACTCACGTGTTTCATCAACCAAGTTCCGCACGCTGTCCATGTCACCTTCTTCTGCATACAGACTCAACGAAGAGTTCTGAACCAAAGATACAAAGCAAAACCCGCCTCGAATCACATAACCATGCACCGCCAGCCCCTTGCACTTAGCTCCGAGGCAGCGACAAGCTTGGATTACAAGCACCAAAGTAGAGTTATTAGGTTGAAATTGAAACCCATCAGCAGAAGCCCCAGCATTGTTAAACCACTACAACCCAGGTGCCAAATCACCCTCATCAAGGCACCCACAAACCACAATATTCTCTGCTCCTCATGCCGTTGAAAAAAGACATACAGCCTTGGCAAGAACAACGTTCTGCGGAAGATATGACTCATGCTCAAAAACACACAATGCAGAACCCAATTCCCCTGCTTTGACGTAAAAATCCATGGCGGAGTTCGCCACGGAAGTGCAGGATTCGAAACCGGTCTTGATCAGGCTTCTATGCACCGCCTTTCAATGAGTGTAACGGTCATGATAAATTATATATATACATACATATATATATATATGTTCTATAATATTAGTGAATTCGTAACAGCGATCCTGTGTTCGATTTCCCCCTCCCCCAATCTCATTTGTATCAACAGAAAAAAGGGGAGAAAAATGACTATTTACGTTCAGCAGCCAGCATAGAAACAACAGAAAAGAGAACCGCCGTAACCATCAACAAGCATTTGATAAAAAGTGTATTTCTTAATATGATTTTCGGCAATTTTTCACACTCGAGACTATGGATTAGTTTTTGGAAGCTGTTAGTAGCACTCCAAAATAACAAGTACAGTTTCCAATCTGCAAAAACATCTTACTGCTCTTCCTAGGCTACAATGGCAACGTCTCTGAACGAAATAAAGAACTTCGAATTTCCATTTCTTCCGACAACGACGAATATTACAAGAGCGTGTGTGTGTGGTGAGGGGAGGGTAGGTTTTTATTCACTGATTCTACAAAGTCGAAGGTAAGGGTTATCAAACATTACATATTTTGACCAGTATGCCTTGTATTTTGAAATAGCTAGATCCAACCATGGCTTGTAGTTTCCATTGTAATGGATCACAGCTGCGTTCTTTATCGCTGTTTGGTTGAGGGCCGGGTCATAGCCGAGTCCCAACGCATGCCAACCCCGATCCAGCGGATAGGTCAGGTTGTAAAAAGTTATAAGTCCTGGTGGCAATGTCCCAAGTTTCCAAAGAGTTCTATCCTCATTCTGCAAAACAGTTCTTCCATCGGTTACAGTTTCTTAATTGGGAATATCTTAAGAACTTGGGAATGAAAAATGGAAAATAATGGGAAGAACGGAACAGGTGATGAATTTTACCATGTCTTGCCAACGATGATATATTCCAGTGATGTTTCGCTTCCTCCACTCCTTCAAGTCGAAGATATTCATGCCATATGCCCAGCCACAAGCATGGGGATCGAAGTTCGCAGAGATTAATGGATTTGAGAAGTTGAGATATTTATCATACCGATGGAAGCTCTCTTTACAGGTCTCTACTGCACCATTTACATTCCCTTGAAGATCAACAGACCAAAGAGGTGTCAAATCCTTCTGAATGACAATATCATCATCCAGAAATAGGATCTTATCCAGCTTCGGGTAAACATCAGGAAGATAGAATCTCAGATGATTCAGCAGGGACAAATATTTTGGATTCCGATATTTGAGATGGTCAGAACCAATAGAGAGGGAAGAAGGATCATTTGCCTTGAAATAATATTCTTGAAGTCTGGCAGATTCAAGTTGACGGAGAACAGAACACGAAGAAGAATTCAGCCACTTGAAATCATCAATGTTTTCAACCTGGACTGTTGCTCCTCCTGCAGGAGGGTTGACAATAAACCACATTCTCATAGCAGCATAATTTAGTTTGTCAGTGACTACATGAAAAACATGCTTGTTGGGTTCCTTCGCATGCACTACGGTAGAATTAACAACCACTGATGTTGCTAAAACATTATCAGAAAATATGGCATAGTGGTAGAGAGAAGGATCCTCAAGCTTTTCTTTGTTCGCATCCTCTCTATTATGATAACCCAACAAGAAATAGTCAGATGCAAGTTGTAGAGGAAGGCAATGTAACGGTTTAGGGACTATTTTTGCAGCAAGCTGAATCAAGAATGCACTCTTTTTCTTCAAATCATTTACTTTCTCTTCAGTTGACTGAAGCATGGCTCTTAACTTCCTTTCCACAGTGAGGCAGTCATATAGTTTGTCCTTCGCCGCGGAGAGAACACGGCCCATTGCTTTTGCTCGATTAAATGCACTGGTAAAAGAAAAAAGAAACGAAATAAAAACTCTGCATGAAAAATCAAAACTGACCCTGGTAAGCTTCCAAGCAGATAAGGAATAGAAAAACCTTGAATGAAGCTCAAGGTCTGAACTTGCTTCTCCAATAGCATGCTGACTGAGTTTAAGGTGTTTCATGAGAGAATTAAAAAGATCGGTTTCATTCTTAGACTTGGCAATGTTTGCGTAAGCTTTGGCCATTATGATCTGGTCCTGCATAAGTTTCAAGGTTGAATCAGAATTTGGGCTTTCATAATCACTCCTCCATATGCTGTACTTTCCCTTGACTAGGGGGTCAAAGTCATTTGATCGTTCAATTGCTGCTGCAGCCATCTGGTTATTAGCTTCTGTATCTTTTCCTATCAACTCTGCGGTCCGAAGATTCCTCCTTTCTTGCCTCATTACCTAATGGGCCAGGAAAACGTTCAGAATTCAAACCCAACTGAACAAAATGAATAGAGTGAAGTAAAACAAGAAGCATTTGACAATTCACCCGACGCTTGAGCTTCACTGGGCTCATTGATGATAGACGAGGATATGGGAGTTCACCTTCTCCAGATTGATGATCATCTGTAGGATGCTGAGTCTTTTCTTCAAATATCATTCCAGATTGAGATGAATCCTCCACCATCTGGAAAGTAGCATTAACTAAGTTAATTTCCTATCTTGTTTCTATCTAGAACATACAACTCCAATCCAATTCAACTAAGAGCCTGTGACAAATAGATACATAGAAGTTGTGAAATTTCAATCTGTGTGACGTTCATTTTCTTCAGCTATGATTAGAAACTGAATATTCAATACCTGAAAACTCTTTGGATGTTCCTGCTTTCCATCAATAGGATTTTCCAAGACCCAGGAAGCAGATAGGTCCCCCATTCTAACCCTACTAATTTGCACAGCTCCAAGATTGTTGCTGTATGTTGCAATTATGTCAATATTCTGTTCAGGATAGGATAAAAGACATGAGTACCAATGGCATATACTCCAAACATAAAGAAAAAGTACCCGTTATCAATTACCTTTTCATCTGGAAGAGTGCTGGCTCCAATGACAGAAGATGCACCCTCTCCCTGCTCAGCCAGCATATGGTAAAGATTTGGCAATATGAGACGTTTACATAGCCACTTTAATTGATGATAAAGATAAACATATGAATGAAGGGTTTGTGGGTGTCAGTCACGGATACATATTACTTCAGCGATCAATCTACTCTACTCTAACAATCATTTGAATTCTACCAGTCATTCTATATCACTTCAGCGATCAATCTATCTCTCATATAGCAACCCAGTAAGGTAACTTAAACGATTGTAGATCAAATACAATTCCTTCGGAAATATCCTTCTGTGTAATGTATTTTCCTAGATCATCAAGAAAAATCACAAAGGATAACTTTTCTCATAAAATAAATATCTAGTAATCTATATAACTAACTCCGAGAACAGCTATGCAGAAACTATAATTCCCAACTTAGGTTCCATTTCGTTGTCCTTTTCTAAATGGCCCCAAATGTTTCCAAACTAAGAACTCTCTCAACAAATAAAAAATATAACACAACTGGATGCAAGGCCATGAAAGCAAAACGAACATAGGCGACTAAACATGTGTGTTTCCTACAGACTGGTACAACTAAACTAGCATCACCACAAATGCATAGTTACTAAATGAACATTAAATGAGGAAAGACGGGATACAAACCTTGCTATCTCGACATTGCTCGCAATCACAGAGCGATCGGTATTTACTGATATCTCTTTGTCTGAATTAAAATCACCAACAATAATTAAAACAATAAGAGTACAAAAAATTGGAACAAAACAAACAGAAGCAATTCCGTAAAACCAAGAACAAAGCGGGACATACCGCGTTGTAGCATCAGATACATCTGCTCCAACTAGGTCACAGTGGAAGGCAACCTGAATTAATTGATTCATCAAAAGCAGAACTTAATACCGAATCTGAAATTAATTGATGCATAACCAGAAACTGCTCAAATAAATGAATGATCTAACGGGCAAACACTAATCACTAAACCGAGATTAGCATTAATCAGTCAATCAGACAATGCAGCAGAATCTGAGCTATCGGTCTCGACTAATACAATTAGATGAATAATTTGCGGATTATATGCATAATAAAGAGGGATCTACGAGTGTAAGTTATGGAAATCGATCCGCCATAGAAACAAAAAACCCTAGAAAATCACAGAGAAAGTAAACTTGGTACCAATGAGATGCAGAGGATAAGCAGAGAAGCGAAGCTAGCTGACGTTCTCGGAAGAACTTCCATTGCCGATGTACAGACAGAGAGACAGAAAGAGAGAGATCGTCGCCTCTATTTCTGAATTCCCATTCACTCGACGACACGCCGTCCTGCCTTTTTTCAATTTGATGTTTTCGCCGATTTACCCTTTAATTTTTAAACATTTTTTAGTGTTATAATATTACGAGCCATTCAACGTGTGTTGATGGCCAACCCACTATATCCCACTCATCCCACTCTACATGTCCTTCCACTAGGAGCAGCCACTACTTACTTTTGGTGCTCCTGCTTTGCCTATAAATCAAAGGAGATACGAAGAGAATAAAGAAAAGAAAATAACGGAAGAGAGAAGCCAGAAGGCGAGAGAGGAAAAAGAGATGAGAGAATAGATAGAGCTATTTTTATAATCTTATTATTTTAGATTATAAATGGAAAGCATCATTACTGCTTCGAGGACGCTGCACACACCGTCAATTTTACAACATTTAGGCAATTATACCTCTTAATTTTAATTTTTATATTCGTCACGTGTATAGTTTGTGACCTATAATTTGAGTTAGATATTTAATATATAGGCATAAACAACTTAGTAGTTCAAAAGGAAAATCTAACAGCATAACATTTCAAAGTATTTGATAAAAAGACATTTCTTATTTATATTTCAAGTTGTACAAGGATCGCACCAATACGAATCCAGCACGATTACGACTCGTTTAAAGTGGGACAAGCACGGCACCAAATGATTAAAAATGGGACGGCTTCTAGCCTTAAAGATGAGCCATATGATGAGTAGAACGAGAACCGATGTTAAAAATTTGACCCTTACCAACAATTGGTGTTATTAGGAGTCCTCAAATTCCATAGGCTACGTACAATTATACGTGGGAACATACTTGAAAGCAATATAATTATATGTACCGCGTTGTCACGACTCACGTACGATTAACTAGTTGAATGATTCATCTTGGCCAAGTCAAAGTCAAATATCTTGACAGTATGCAACTGCACTACAAGATATGAAGGATTTGAAGGATTGTGCGTGTCATTGTACTAATAAATTGAATCCGATTAAAAAAAAACATATAATTGATTGGGCACTAAATGAACATCATATGTGTACTGATGGGATACAAAAGTTAATCGCGTGACAATGTTTCAGATGACTAACCAATATCTAGTCTAAATCATAAAGTGGGAGAATCTATTTAAGTAGCAAATATCACTTGTGTGTCATGCATGACACACTTAAAACGGGACTTGGATTGTCTGCCCTCCCATTTCGGTGCCCTTCCCGTGCCCCCTGTTTTGTGTGGTCACGGTTAAGCCACGTCAACATTTTATATTGTTTTTTTATAAAAATAATAAAACAAAAAGAAATAGTAATATAAAACGTTGACGTGGCTTAACCGTGACCACACAAACAGAAGGGCATGAGGAGGGCACCGAAATAAGAGGGTAGACAGTCCAAGTCCCTTAAAACAGGCTATACTCGTGTTATATTTGTGTTGACTTCGTCCATTGTACTCCTCGAATTATGAACTAGTCCTTACGTTTACGCTTATTTTAAATTTATAACTCAAGGTAGCATTCTAATAACAACTAGTGTAAACATCACTGTTATAAAATTAATGTAACGTCTCTATGTTTTACATGATTTGCGCTGAAGTTGCTGTAATACCAACATTTCAAATTTAAACTACAAAAGGTAAACTGACAGTAAAATATTTTGTCCTTGAATCTTTAAACTTGATAACAAAATAGAAGGTTAAATTTCCCTTCCAGAAAAATCACAACTAATTACTCTGCTTACAAGTTTTGAAGCTTAATTACCGAAGCGAAACAATAATTACAGTGTCACAGCTAACAGAACACACCCGGTTTAACACAACAATAAGCTTAATCTAAACTCCCAGGAGATACATACATGAACAAATCGAAACTTTTTGACACAATATTTCCTGACAGCAGTCGTGCTAGAGTTACTTCACTCGAACCTGGTGTGACTGTTGGTAGCTTTGAGATCCGTCTTGCCTGGGGTGAAGTGGAGAGCGATGATGCAACGGCTTCTGGCCTTGTCGATGAGTCATAGGATGAGTAGAACGAGGCCTTGGTTCCCTTGTAAGTTCATTAGCAGATTCTATCCGTTCCAATTCCTCCACGACATCCTTCATTGATGGCCTGTTTCTGTGTTCAGATTCGATGCATTTTAGAGCAAGAAGAGAAATTCGAAAGGCAGCTTTGGAAGGATATCTTCCCTGCAGCTGGGGATCCATAATGCCTTTCAGTTTTCTTTTGTCTGAAAGAAATGGTTTTATCCAGTCTACTAAATTCTGTTTTCCACTTGGACGATGTGTATCAAGGGCCCTCAAGCCGGTCAATATCTCGATCAAAACAACACCAAAACCATACACGTCGCTCTTCACATACAGATGACCTGTAAAATTAAGCATGGTACGAGGAATGTCATGGCTTGAACTTGAATTTTGTAATTGGCCTAAATCTTTGCCAATCCAGCATCAAAAAGTTGACCCTTTCCACCAATTGGTGTTAGGATCCCACAATAAGTTATATAGAATTACCTGTGGCAACATACTCAGGAGCAGCATAACCATATGTACCCATAACCCGTGTTGTCACGTGCGATTGACTTGCTGAAGGACCCATTTTTGCCAAGCCAAAGTCGGATATCTTGGCAGTATATGACTGCAGTACAACAAAAAGTAAAATATAAGTCTAATTTGTCTTCTTTTGTTTTTTCAATCAACTACTTTTGAATTAGAAATGATTTCAACAATATGTTGGATAAAAATGAGTATGTGGCATGGGTAAGGTTTGAACATATGAAAAAATATCTCTTGAGCAATCGGAGAAGCACTTTGATGGTAAGAAAATGAAACATATAAGCGTTTCTTAGCTTAATTCTTGATAACTGTTCATAAATCAAATAGAATTTTACCCCGTCAAGAAGTATATTTGAAGCTTTGAAATCTCTATAGATAACTTGCTTCTCTGATGTATGCAAGAATTCCAGGCCTCGAGCAGCTCCTATTGCAACTTTAATCCGTGTATCCCATGGAAGTGGTTGAACAGCCGATCCCCCTGCAAAAGTAGAAAACATGAAGTGTCAGGTGAAGAACGAACTTGCTATATTTGCAAACACCATATGCCTGCACACAGGAAGATGCGCATGTATAACTTGTAATGTTTGAAACTTATTTATGCTTATTTACTTACTTCCAAATAGATGGTTTTCCAAGCTACCCTTTGACATGAACTCATAGACAAGCAGCAGCTCTTTATCCTCCCAACAGTATCCGAATAGCTTTACAAGATTAGGATGAGATAGTCGCCCTAAGAAATTCACCTCTGACTGCACCAGCAAAGAATACTCGGATAAGAATACAATGCATTAACTAAACTGACTTGACACACTGCTTGCAAACTTATACTCCCAGAAGACTGATAAAACAGGCCAGAAGTCTGCCAAATGTTAATATTTATGTGTGTACGTGCAATCATGCCAGGAATGCGGGAGAGAGATTATGGATTGAGTTTGGGGGTTTGGCGAAAAGAACTCGCTTGACTTAGCCTTTTTTTTATTCAAACTAGAATCCACAGTATCACCTAATCAAATTTGAAGAAATTGCATATCATGGCATTGTTTTATCATCCATAGAACTCAATATCTCCCTTAAATTGTTGTGGACTCAGGGCACCAGCTGCATTAACCAATCGGCACTCCGCCCTCCTAAGGGGCAGTGGATACCACAGTGATTGTAGCTACAAAAATAATTATTTACTGTTTAATTTTGGTAAAGGATCAGTATTTTACTTTCCACTTTCGATTAACATATCTAATCAGAACTGCAACTCTTAAGATCTTATTTCCTTGAACACTTGCTAATATAAAACAAGAGAGCATCACCAGTTATATTCATTCCCTCAAGTGCAGCTAATTTACCTGCCATTCCTCAAATCCTTGCAAGCTCTCAGAACTCAATTTTTTCACCGCGATAACTGTTGATTTTCCTGACTTGGCCGGCGCCTTGTCCTCGAGCCAGCCTTTGAAGACCATCCCAAAACCTCCTTCCCCAAGCACTGTATCTGGTCTGAAGTTTCTGGTTGCAACCTTCAACTCCAAAAAACTGAAGATCCTCAAGTTTGGGGTGGGTAAGATCTGCCCATGTGCACTGGCCTCGTCGCCGCTTGCAGCGGAGAACTGGCTATTCCGAGAAACAGTACACTCCCCTGAAGATGTGTTATTACTGGTTGTCTGAGATAAGTTGCTGATGTTAATACTGGTTGTCTGAGATAAGTTGCTGACCACTGAAGAAGTAGCACAAAGTCAGAAAATAATATTCAAATTAAAACCCATGGATTTTTCATTTTTCCCATTTGACATGCAGAAAGAACATCAACTTTTCCTAGAAATCCAAACAAATACCAGCAGAAACCAATTATAGTAACTTGAAATCCAATAGCCACAATATTCATGATTTAGTAATTACTGGTCAATCAATGACACAGTTCATAAACACAATTTGCAGCTCAATTAATGATGGGCATTGCTCAAAATCTAGTCCCACAAAATCAAATACAACAAAAACCCAAATCAAAAGTCGAAAAATTTATTAAATCTAGTGAAAGAAAACAACAACAAAAAAAAAAATATATATATATATATATATAAAACTGTGGGTTTTACCTGTACTGAGATCACCAGTAGTTACTGGTGTTGGGTTTTCAACTGGAGAACCCCAACAATTCCCCATCTTCTTTTTCTTCTTCTTCCTCCTCTTGATTCTGCCTCCTCCAAGCTTCAACCACTAAAATGATATTTCTCCCTCCTCCCTCTCTCTCTCTCTCTCTCCAGTTTCCCAGAAGAAGAAAAAAAGGCTACTCTTGGATTCTACCTCCTGAAAGCTTCAACCACTAAAATGATATTTCTCTCTGCTCTCTCTCTCGCCACTTACCCAGAGAAGGAAGAAAAAAAAGGCTATGACTTTGTTATGGCTTTGGTTTTTGTGAGCCAATTGAGCATAAAAGAGAAAGCGAGTGAAGACTGAGTCCTTTACAAAGGAAGAAGGTGAAGAGCTTGGTGGCGGGTAATGCAGAATTTGCGGACTCTCTTATTCCAAGTCAAGTCAGCTGCCGCAACTATTTGTAAATCAGTTTGGTCACCACACAGAATTTCAATTCAATCAAAGTAACAAGAGTGCGCAATAAACTAATAAATTTAAGAGCCAGGCTGTTACTGTTTTTTTTTTTTTTTAAAAGGTTGAACAGTAAACTTCGTTACGGTAATTCGTTACTTCAAAAGTCGGAAAAACTCATAAAGACATTTTAGCTTTCCTTAACCACCATTGTATGATTCATCAGTGCCAAAATATAAACCTAAAACATATCATGTGGAATACAAACCTAAAATTCGTCCCTAGCTACTAAATCTCTTTGTGATGGCTACGTTGTTATTGTTAGATAGTAAGTTGTCCTGAGCAAAAAATAAGTCTCTCTCTTCTACCTTCAAATTATTATTTAATTAGTGTGGGAACTAGACAAGTTTTGTCATTTGTTTCCAATTTGCCACCTTAAAATGAAATTTGTAACCCCAATTTAATTAAACTTTTGTTAAAATTTATAATTGTGCTCCTTGACGTTGACTTCGTGTTTGTTAAGAATTGGGGGAATGACTAAAACGTTTTTTTTTTTTTTTGAAGAATTACGATACGTTTGACAGAAAAAGTTATATATGTTTTTCGAGTTTTAAAGTGTTTTTTAGAGAAATACATAATATTTTGTTTTTTATGAAACATTTGGACTTCAATAAGAGTTTCCCAAGTGAGTTGCGTTTATCATTATGCTTCGAAATTTAGTGTATATTCTACACCGGATTTTAAAAAAAAAAGTGTTTACCGATATTTTCGCCATTAGGGTACCCTTCAAAGAGGTCATCAACAGAAGACCCTAATTTTTGGAACAAAAAAGGTAAATGGAGTTGGAGTAGATGAGACATTGCAACCCCATTGACAACGTCTTTGGGAGGTGACAGATGGGGTACTGTTGGTCCTGAAAACTAAAGTTTGTGTTGTTGTTTCTTTGAAGCACAACAATTCCAGGCAAATATAAAGGTGATAAGGGTTTGCAAAATGTAATTTGGGTCAATAAATTAGCTAATGGAGTATTTGACTGGTCACCGAATATTCGAATTGATCCAAATAGAAGCCAAATCTTGTTAGCCATTTAACTTAGACAACTTTTCATATTATTAATAAAAATTTGGTCCACGCGTTTGAAAATTACATAATGTTAATGAGGGTTCGCAGCATATTAACAACTCGCAATCATTCAAGAGCGTGTGTAAAGGGACTCGACATGGCCTCCAAGGTGCCAGCTGCTTGTCATCCATTTCTATGAGTGACGCTGTTAATTGCTATGCTTAGACTGAGCAATTGAGTTAGCAACATCGTGCCATTGTTGACCAAGTTCCTTCCAAGAGCATAAAGACAGCACTACCTCTCTCTCTCTCTCTCTCTCTCTCTCTCTCTCTCTCTCTCTCTCTCTCTCATGGGTCATCCACTGCCTCAGGTCAAGACCTTTTGTTCCCAGAGTCAAACCTGTGGCCGACTTTTAAATAACAAAACAATTTCACAAGGGTACGAGTCACGACCAAAACTGAAGACAATTCCACAAGAAGAAAATGTGTACACACACTATCTAGATCGTACACATGTCTATTAAAAGGTAAGGGTAAGAGGATAATGTTATTTACGTATCCGTTTTTATTTTTCACACATTTTTGTTAATTTAATTTATTGATTTTTTTTAATTCATTTCATTCGATGAATGAAATTGAGAAAATATGTAAGACGTAAAAATTGGTGTTTGGATAACACCACCCAAAATAACAAAATGATAAAAATGAAACAAAAGCTTGAACCTCTACCTGTAATTTCACATTAACACCATAAGACAAATAGTTTGTAACTTAGTTAAAAGTATTTATTAGTTTACTAAACGTCTCAAGTTTCGATTCTTGTTTCTGTAATGATCCTCTTCAACCAATGTGCGCATTGCTTGCAGGGGTGCAAGAGTCTTTTCAAGCCTAAATTAGGGTTAAGTTTACTTTAATGGCAGGCATATTCACAATTATAACTGGGGCATACTTAAGGGTTCTACTTCGATGCTACGTAAATATTACGAGTATTGAATTATTTGAATTTAAAGAACCATACTAATTTAGATCATCCAATGCTACATAGCATAGAAGAATTTTTCTGCACATTGATCGAAATTTTACAAAATTTAGATGAAATATTCAATTTTAAACCGATAAGAAGAACAACAATGTATGATAAAGAATTTTATTCATCCCAAAGGTAACTGTGTAATACATTAAAAAATAAAACTGTGCCCACTTCCCACGTTAAGAGAAATTGTCCATCTTGATTGTCCCATTTAAGAAAAATTGTCCCATTTAAGAAAAATTGTCCCATCATTCTATTTTTCATAACTTGATTTTTTTTTAAATTAAAAACTAATTATACTCCTTAATAAAAAATAAAAAATAATGAAAAGTAAAGCTTTCACCAACTTTGATAAACTAAATTTGTAAATCATATGACGTGTCATCAATCACATATAATAAGACATCAATTAAAACAAAAACCAATTCTGTCTTCCAAATCTGACGATTATAAACACATCATTGAATAATCTCAATCGAACTTTTTTATACAAACTACATTCCATTGTAATTTACATAAACCCGAGAAACAGTGAGTTAAAGCAAAGAAACCCCAAACCACCAGGTCAATTTCACCGCTTACAAAACCTGAAGTAAACTTTATTTCTCCAGGCTAACAACAAAGATTCCAAATGTGTGAAATAACAATATTATCATCAGAGATTACACTCCTTGCAGGACTACACAAGGATTTTCTAAGTTGAAGAATAGATTGTCGTACATCTTCTTCAGACAAACATCCTAAACCCTGCCTACATCATCGTTTCTTCCTAACCTCACAAATCAAGCCTTTTTCTTTTACTTTTGCCCCCCAACAATTAGCATTAGGATACATTAATAACCTGTACAAGAACAATCTACTCCTTTACATTACAGTCGAGTGGGGATGCGCTCGACCACGCAGAGAGACCGCCTATGGTCTCGTCGCTACAAGGAGCAACTTGAATCACTCCCCATTCTATTGGTTAACTTAATCGAAGGAGAATCGTAATGGGGGAGGAAAAAAATGGATTAATCTCAGAGCTGCAATGCTAAATCCGGCTGCGCTGAATCAGCCCGGCTAGAACTAGGGGACCCTGGGGACTGGAACCTCACATTCAGGTCTGGTGGAACTGAGTCGGGCTTTTGTTGTGGCGACAATGCTGAACTGGCTTTCTGCTGTTGTGACAACCCTTGCCAAGATGGCCGAGGACGAGTTCCCATTGTCCGAGCTGCCGTTGCCTCATTCACTGAATTTGGAAATGAACTGGAAGAGCTTATTGTACCTGGAGTTTTGGAGAGTTTAGTTTCTTCTGAAGTTAAGCTGTTTGAAGTAGCTGGATGGAAGTTAGCGTTAGTCCTAGATACTGAGTCGAGCATTTGAGACGGCTGGAAGTTAAAACCACCGGGCCTGGCCACTCCAACTGGCTTTCCCATCTGAGCAGGAATGTTTAATCCGTATGTGCCGTTAAATCCGTTGATCCCAGGTCGGAATACAGAATTCTGATGGATCTGAAATGGAGACTTCGGTCTCATTACACCAAGATTGCTGCTCGGCATATTAAACCCAGTATGAGCGTTTGATCCTTCAGCAGTTTCTACTTTTCCAGGGAGGGGTTCAGGAGATTTATTGGCAACAATGGGGGGTGATGAGGTAGCAGCAGACAGAGGAAGAGGACTGCTTGTATTTGCTGAAGGAATGGAAGGCACATGCTTCTCTGATGAGTTATGTCCCGATGGCTTCTCTGATGAGTTATGCCCCGACAACTTCTCTGACAATTTATCTCCGTTAGACTCAACAGAGTAAGATGTTGCAGCAGAAGATGCATTTGGACGAATGGGAAAGGGCTCTGATGAAGATGGCTGACCTAGTGAGGCTGAGGCTAATTGCAGTGGCCTATTTGGCGCAACATCATTTTCTCCAATCCACCCTGGGCCGAACTTAACACCAGGGGGCAAAGACCTTTCGATCTTCTTTGCAGCAATGTTCCATGCAACAGGTCCAAGATTTGCAGCAAATCGAGCCAGGCTCCTTGCATAACCATAGTCCGAGTGAAGCCCTACCTGATTCACATAAAAGACAAGTCAGCAAACCACACAAATTTAAATCCACACAAAAGACAAGTCAGCAGACCACACAACCGACAAGTCAGCAGACCACATAATATCATCCACCAAAAGGCAGGAAGCAGGACGTGCTGGGGTATGTGAAACCCACTGCAATGAAAATCTCTCACAGGGCAGCAAAAAATCCAAACCTACTGCATGGTTTAATCGTATGTAATATAGAGTTAAATATCCTTTTTCCTTAAGTATGGGTTTTCCACTTAAATTAACACCCTCGACGGGTCATGACCATTCACTAGCAAACAAGTAACCCCTAAATATATCTAAGACACCAATATACACAGTTCTTATACAAAGTTGTGGCAAAATTCAGGCACCAACTAAAGTCTGAACTCAGAGAAATGCATAAAGTTATATACGTACAGCCATTAGCTGTTTCCTTTCTCCATCAAATGTAGTCAATACAGATGACTCTTGTCCACTGGCTGAAGGATGAGATTGATTATATGTATTACGCCTGTTCTCATCAAACACAAAATGTTTTTTCCCTAGCTTCAAATTAGCCTTCGTGGAACCTGAAATAATTGCAGATTTAAGATCCATATTAATCAAAGATCCACCAAGCCTATTAAAGGGACAAGTAATACCAGAATTGATTTACATAAAAGCATTTGAAACCTGTGACGTCATCATTCCTCTCAAACTTGTTATCCGTCAACCAATTAGTATAAACATCATTATTCCGTGAACCTGTCAAACCAGACTTGTCTGAAAGATGAGATCCTTTTTTATGATCCAATGTGGCGTTTTCAGCCCCAGTAGCAAGAGTGGCATGTGAGAACTCTGAACCAGCACGGTCCAGGGAAGGCCTGCCCAGTTTTTTATGCAAATTTTTTGTTGGTGGTCTACCTCTTCTTACGACCTTTGGTCCTGATTCATTATCATCACTGTCTTGCCTCAAATTTTCAAAATTCTTTTTCGCAAGCTCTTGTATTGAGCGTGCCTGGAAAGAAGTCATCAAAGTTTAGACAACAAACAAATAACCTCAAACAAAGTATGAAAGGAGCTGGATCTAACTGTACCTGTCGAAAATATATGGTATCTGGGGCATTGTACTGCATCGCATTGGAGCAGATTAAGAAAATATCATCCTGCAAGATCATAAAATCGATTTTTAATTCTGATATGCCATGTTCCAGCAAAAATGGAAAATTTAGATAATCATCCCTTCGTCAATGGCACCACCAAATTCTATTGCTAATTTTCAGCAGTCCAAGACAGAATTTGCTACATAGTACTCCATGAAGATACTACATACTAGAATTTCAACAGTCTGAACCAAAAGAAAGCCAAAAAGTTTTTAAAGAAAATGATTTTAAAGCAAAAATAGATTTTTGGAACATACAAGGTCAACACGAAGCAAACATTGCATGACAATCAAACATGGTAAACTGTTATTGCTTAAACTAAATAAGGAGGGAATTATGCAGTTAGTAACTATAAAAGCAACATGTTGGTGGCCCGAATTTCAAGGTGTGAATATTTGATAATGTCCTAGCTGAGCATCTACACATAAACTCCTAGCTGAGCATCAGAACAAAATGCTTTTTTGACAAATGCATCAGAAGATTGATCTTTTGATTCAGGGAAAGCAATACAGTGGAATCTTTCTTATTAGGTACAATCATGTTAACAAGTGAAGATTGAGCTGTCCAATTATGCTTCACTTCTGAATAGAATCTTCAGTAATTAACTCTCCAAACTGAAAAGGCTCTAAGCTGGAAAAATATAAACTGTTGAAGTTAATAATCTCAAATTCCCAATACGCATTGTATATTGACCTACTCGAATGGCATTTAACAAAGTGCAAATTTTGTGAAAGTTAGAGAAAGGTACGTACTGGACTTAAGTACGCAGCTCAAAATAAAACCAAAATGAAACGTGAATGTACATAGACTAGAGCTTATAGTGTTTATTGTTTAACTAACAACTGATCAAAGTAATTCGTAACGCCACGATGAAAATGGATACTAGAAGAAGAACTAATCCAATGGTCACTTAACCAATTAAATGTAAATGACCACTAGAAGACATGCAGGATGGATTTTCAGCCGACAAACTCTGATAAGGTGGGTAACATGCTATTAAAATAACTGCAAGGAAACCTCATTCCAAATCAGGACTTCTCATAATCAACCTATTCAAATGGCATACTGAAACACATCACACCAGTACCGGATAAAATAATTGGAGATCTCAAACAGATGATGCAAGAAGGACTAAAAGAAGATGATATTGGTGTAAGCTGACCTCAAACTGTTCCAAACTGGAGTACACTCCACTCGTAAGTTTCTTCTTCACCGTCCCGAAATCCATAGGGTGCTCTATTACTTCATGGTAGTCCGGGAGCTGCATAACATAGAATAAAAGTTAACAAAAAAGAAATCTTTACACAAATCCTGGAGGTTAATGTGTTACCACAAGATATACCAACCTCTTTTGGGTCCACTGGTTCAGAAAACACTCCGTACGTGTCCTTCCTGAAAAAAAATTGAAAAAACACAATCAAACATCATCCAACTCTGATGTTCTAGAAGCTACTGCAGCAAAGCAAGCATAGCACAAATCCAGAAAACCACAAAAACACACTTTTGGAGCCTGTCGAGAACGAACAGCAGCAACTTTTTATCAGGCAAAGGGGTAGAGGGTCCAGGGTCCAACGTTGTAGCCACTCCTGCACATGATTAAAACCCCATTGTATAAAAAACAAAGCTTCCAAAATCCAAATCCCAACCAAAAAAAAATCAAAGTTGTTTCCAGTAAAAGCAAACCTTGGAGGCTGCTTGGTGGGTTTGCAGCAGGAATTGATTTCTCACCCTGCAAAAGTGAAAAATTAAATTTAGCAACCCAAAAACAGCAAATATATATTTTCCATTGTTGGCTGTGAAAAGGGATTCAAGGTACCCCAAAAGGGGCAAATAATACAGTTTGCAAAAACTGTGAAATAAAAATTATAAAATTTGAAAAAAGGACAAAAGACAAATTTAAACTTTAGCAGATAGATATGACAGTCAAATCATCATTGAGGGTTAGTAAATAAAACATGAATCTAATCAACAAAATCTAAGAAAAACACTGACAATTATGATCAAAGTTAAAAACTTTTTGGGAAATTTATGCAGCTCTGCAGAAATTCAATAAAGACCAACCAGGTCAACCCTATTTACTAAAGATTCTAGAAAAGAAAAAGACCTAAAATAAAACATAGTTCAAAGGTGCGAAATTCAAGGAATTTTGAAATAATAATGTCAACGTATAGTTTTCCAGACCCACAGAAAAATACCGGGTTAAAAAGGAGGTATATTTTTTGGCGCTTCGAACCCGCGAAAATTAAAGACAACTGAAAATCTGGGCATCTCGCCCAAAGCCCCAAAATTGAAATACCTTTTGAGGGTGAGCGAGACCAGATCCATCGCCGATCGCATTGATCTTGCGCTTCCGGTCGGTTCTGTAGTCGCCGTCGTCGTCGTCATTGGACTCGGAGCCGCCGCCGTGGGAGTTCCGAGTCGCGGAATTGGCCGACGATTTCTGATTGTTGGGGGGCAATTTGAGGACGAGCTTGAGTTTTTTCTCGCGGCGCTTCCCGGCCGAAGCGTATTCGTCTTCGTCTTCATCCTCCTCCTCGTCGTTTGAATTACCGTCGGGGTCAGGGTTGCGGCGGGTGGATCGACGCAGGGAAGCGCGGGCAGAGTCGGCAGGAGCAGTCCTGTAATTAGGGTTGGAATGAGGGGCAGAGTTGGGCTTTCGCTTCTGCTGCTGTTGCAATTGCTCCTGCTGCTCTCTGAGAGTCCTTTTTTGAAGATCCAAAAGAGAGGGCCGTCCTTTCTTCTTCTTCCTCTCCACTACCTTACCCATTTTTGGTGCCCTCTCTTTCTCTCTCTCTCTCTCTCTCTCTCTCTCTCCCCTCTCCTCCTCTCTCTCTAGGCAGACAACAAACAGGGTCTTATTTTTAAAAAATTTAATTATATTTATCTTTTTTTACTTTATTTATGTGGGAAATTATGACTTTTGGCGACGGAAGGAGCATGCGAATCACGTGATTCACACTGCCTTCGCGTAGTGAATCGACACGTGGTGCGGGAGATGCCTGGAATGGGAGCCGTGTCAGAGGGGAACCTCCCGGTTCTGAGAACTGACTCGGTTTTTGTCTTTTTGTGTACCTACGACTGTCGACGTGGCGGAATTGCAGACGGAAGGGACAAGAGCTTTGCGAGGCGAGGTTCCACAACGTGTTTTAATGTCGACTGATCTGACAAAACAGTTAAAAGAGTGGATTATAAAACATAAATAGGTTGTTTTACAAGTACGAGCAGTTTCGGGTGCTGTTATTGTCGCTCGAAAAATATTTATACTGCATCCTCGTGGAAGAATATATAAAAAAAAAGTTTTACTTAATTGACTCAAAGTAATTAAATTTTGCGTAAATTTTAACAAAGAGACCTGAAATGAGTTTTAAGATTGTAATTGGGAGACGATAGGGGATTCAAATGAGCTTACCAATCTTCAATATTTCCAAAGACTCAAGTGACCGGCTATTTTTAAAGACTCAAGTGAGCGCGACTATCGTTATATCAATAAGAATTTAAATTGCATGTTGATTATGTTTTCGGCTGTCATTTAATGTCGACCTAGAATCTCATATTTTTCATTGGTTATGACATTTATCTCCCCTCCTTGTTCTACCTGTTTATGTCCTCGACATTTATTCTCATTTAATGTCGTGGTCTTGAGTTAATATGTACTAAAAATAAATAGAGGATCCAAAATTCATGTAAATTTCATCTGATCATTGTAAAATGAAGCATTTGCTTCTTTGGGTCTTGTTAGAACATGAATCAGACAGATATTAAAAGTACGCTTCATGTGATATGTGACACAAAATCCTCCGCAGCTAAAAAAGTTTCCTCTTTTGGAATCAAAACCTTACCGCCAATCCCACGTAAAATCCTGAAAAAGTGCAGAGCTTTACCCCAAGGAGGCAGCTATTGACCCACGTTTCAGTGGGCCCAACTCACGAGGTGGAGAGAGAAAGCGAGAGGGGATGGACCGACCTTCAACGCAGAATCGTTGTAGACTGTAAGCGTTGAGGAACCAAAACTCTGCAAAAACGAAGTAAAAATTGTGGGGAAAAATAAAAAAAGGGCTACCAAATGTGTATAGCTGTGTTCGTGTGGCGAAATCACCCAGTTTACCCCTTCCTTTTGCTGCTCAACAGGGACGAGTTTCACAGCAGGTAAGTGTGGCAATTCTGGGTTGTTCTTAATTTTCTATTTTCTGATTGAACTTTGATGATAGATCTGATTCAATCGGGAGACTAAGCTAAAACCTAAAAGTAAAAGTGGTTTTTTTGGTTAATTGGTTTGGTTTTTGGATGGCTCTTCTGGGTTGCTGTTAATTTTATGTTTCCGATTGAATTTGAAATCAATTTATCCAATGGATTAGTGAGCTAAAATTGCAAGTGGGGTTGTTTTGGTTTTGGGTTGTTCTTAATTTTCTGTTTTCTGATTGAATTTGATTTTATTCAATGAGGTTAATGAGCTAAAACTGCAAGTGGGGGTTTGTTTTGGTTTTTGGATGGTTCTTCTGGGTTGTTGTGAATTTCACTTTTCTGCTTGAATTTCATTTGATTTTATGGGTTGTTCTTAATTTTATATTTCCTGATTGAATTTGATTTGGTTCGATGGAGTGAATGAGCTAAAATTTCAAGTGGGTGTTGCTTTGGTTTTTTGTTTTTGGAGGCCAACAGAGCCTCTGGCATGGTGGGAAGGAGGGGAGATCTTAGGGGGAAGAGATGGATTGGCAGGTGGGACATGGCTGGCTTGCACCAGAGATGGTAAGGTGGCTTTTATCACAAATGTTAGAGAAGTTCAGAAGCTTGCTCAAGCTAAGAGCAGAGGGGACCTTCCGGTTCGATTCTTGGAGGTGATTATCCTGTTTGATTTCATATGTTTTGCTTCACCCACTCTATCTGCTTGTTTAATTTTCTCTACCATCTGTTGGCAAGAAGTTTTGTTTGCATATATTGACGGGATTTTGGGTACTTTAGTTAGTGTAATGGATTGCAAGCTGAAATCCCATGTGCAGGGAGATAATTGATGGGAAATCAGGTGGAACATTGAAGTGTAGGGGTCCAATGAGCTTGTGATACACCAGTTATTCTCCTGGCAGGATTTAAAGAACGCACGCCATTTAGAGCTTAAACTTAGGATTCTAGTCTCGGATTGGTTAAAAATCGATTCGATTTCAGATTTAAGTATCATACTTTCGGCAAACCAGAAAACAAAGTATAAAGGTTCAAGATTTAAGGTGTAGGTGAAAACTTAATTAAGTTATATGAAGTTATGGAGCAGGTTCCATCCCCCCAACCTTCTAGATTGGCATTGAAGAAAGTTACTCTACCGGTTTGTGTTTACGTGGTTAATTAAGTTTTAGGTTCTTATTGTGTTATTGTTTGAGTAGGGTGAATGATTTTACTGCAATGTACTGTAGAGAGCTTCAACTCTGACATGTGATTCAATTGCCAGCCAATTCTTCAGATAATATCGAAAAGGAAATTTTGTTGGTAATAATGTTCCCTTCTTATTTTTATCTTGGTTATCTGTATGGAGGTAACGGAAGACTTGTGCAAAAACTGAGAGCAATAAGATTCGTATAGCCGACCCCACTTAGTGGGATAAGGCTCTGTTGTTGTTGTTGATTCTCTGTCTGATTTTCTCTAGTGAATTCAACAATCATTCAATATTTCTTGGTTTATTGGTATTCCTTTTTCTTCTAAGCATGGTGATTTCCAATCTAAACTCTAGACTTTAATGTTTCATCATACTAATTCCTTTTATTAGAGACAAGCTGAGAAATTTCCTCGGATAATTATCGCAGCTTTTTGTGACTGCAGAGCAAGAAGAGTCCCATGGAGTTCGCCGATGAAGTTGTGGAGGAGGCGGATCAATACAACGGGTTTAACCTGGTATTGGCCGATCTTTGTTCTAGGACCATGGTTTATGTAACCAACAGACCGAAGGAGGACAGGAATTTTGTCACTGAGGTCTCTCCCGGGATCCATGTCTTGTCAAATGCACAACTAGATTCTCCTTGGCCTAAGGTAAGAAAGCTTCTTGTTCCACCTTGTTTGCTTTGAAATAGTAAAATATCGGTCCTGGGATCGGAACCTGGAACCCGACTCCACCACCATATTAGAACGAGAGCATCCAACCCAACGGACCCGGAGAGGTCCTGCATCGTTTAAACTACTATCAATTGTGTTGCCATCTCTATATTTTTGTTCAACTTTCAATCCCCGGGCTTACAGATTTCGGAGTTATCTCGCATATCGTTTTGATTCAGCTTCCTCTTTTGCAGGCTCAACTACTAGGCGATAGTTTCAGAGAGACACTTACGGAATCCAGCGGCGACGATCTTCCGATAAAATTAATGGTTGAGAAACTAATGACGAACACGGTTAAAGTCGAGGACGAAAGCCTCCTGCCTCACATATATCCTCCAGAACTGGAGTACCATCTCAGCTCCATATTTGTGGAGAAAGCCCCTCCGTTGGTAAATCCATTTATCTATCTATCTCCCCATGCAGCTTTTGTCTGTGTTTCAACAGAATCTCTCAAATGCTTTGTTTTGCATATATAGGGACACTATGGCACTCGAAGCACCTCGGCATTGTCTGTGAAGACAAATGGGGATGTTAGCTACTACGAGAGATATCAGGAAAATCAAGTGTGGAAAGAAGGAACAGTAACTTATCAGATTGGAGATGTCTGTAACTTGTAACTCTTTCAGCTTTGTAAGATTAAATTCGTGTGCTAAATTTTTACTGACTATCCAGTTTGGACTCATTGAAAGGAAAATGATTTCCGCAAATCCTTTATCGCCTTATAAATACTTGCGTTTGTTTATTTATGTCTCTCGATTCTCTGAGTTATTGTAATCTTCCAAAGGAGATTGAACCCCAATGCTTTGGTGGGATTTCAGTATCAATAATATCGATAACTGTAATTGTGAGGAGGAATAATCATCTAAAGAGGAACAAAGAGGGGAAACATAAAACACTAAAAACACACTTTACTTATTCTACCATTCCAAAGCATCATAGAGCCAGTAGGGTTTATAACTACTTGATTACACGACACTATCCATCGACCGCGATGGAGCTTAACTTAAGCTGTCTAAAGCTAATTACACCTTCTTAGATACTTGGGGGTTCACGAGTCTGAACCATTAGGCTGCGCAAGAGACGCATGCGCAGCCCGCGCCACACGTGCATTTGGCCTTGCCAGCCGTGACGACGCTCTCAGCGCAAGTGCATGGGTTGCAGCTGCAGTGCTCGCCACAGGAGCATGTCATGTGGTCGCCCCCGCTTGTGGTGTCGGAGGTGGTTGTGCACCTGGAAATACATACAAGTACGTAACAAAGAGTTAGATGCGTCAAATTGTGAATTAGAATCATCAGATCGATGAAATGATTTCGAAAACTATGGCAGAACATTCTGTTTAATTCCAAATGGAATCTAAAAACATAGTATATCTCAATTGATGTGGAATCTGATAACCAAATACGATATTTTCATAACTAAATATAATATCCAAAAGTCCGGTAATTTAACATACCAACTAACTGAAGGTCTTACAACATAACATATCAGATATGCGATTTCTTAAGCAGTTACTTACTTGCAAGAGGCGCCACCGGGGCACGGATTAGTGCAGCCACATCGGTCGTTGCAGCTGGCACTGAGACCCCCCGCTGTGGTTGTATCTGCCATTGTTGCTTCTTGCTGTGAGATGTACTGACAGAGCTACCAGCTGCTAGAACTAACTGCTTCCTTTTATACTGCTTGGAAGAAGGGACACGTGTGATGCATGCCGTGTTCGTTCGCACAGGAGACCAACAAGTGGTAGATAATAGATATCGTGGTGATTCGATATTTTAGGAGCAGTGGAGGTGGCAATATTTTTCCATGCATATATTGTAGTTGCACCACGTACACAAAGCATTCAATATCCTTCTAGCGATTGGGAATTTATTGGAAAAGTGAAGAGATAATTATCATTAAATTCAGGGAAAATATTGTTCCTGAAAATTCCAGCCTCGTATGCGTTCTTCTCATCCTCGCTCGAAAGTCAAAGTATTTAACTCAACTTTCTTTTCTTTAATTTGATAAATGTTTAGTATTTTTCATATTTATTATTTTACAGTAATTTTCTACCATTATTATAATGATAAGGTTTAGGTTACTTTTCCATCTTTTAGTATAGATATTATCATTTGTTAAAAATAAAAAATAAAACTCTAGATGATTAAGTTGACTATAATATCAATAATGTTGGTGATGAATCATATTTAGTTTAAAATGTTCATCAAAACTTAAGCATGTCTGATACCTCTCTGAAAATTAACTTAGCACTCAACGATTATAAACTAATATTTATATTTCTCTTATCACGTGAATATAAAAAGGTTAGTGTTTGAAAGGGTCATATAAAATTGAGCAAAGAAAAGAAGACAGGGTCCCATGGAGGGCCTGCTTAAGGATGTTTTTATGTGAATTTCATTGTTTACACGAGCAGACAACAGAAATTAAGCTCCACCATCTTTTTAGCTAGATTGAATTAAGCATCCACCTTCGCTTTTGGGGGGTGGGGGCAGAATGGCCGGTGGGGTGGGGTGCGAGCGTTAGATATTTCACAAATATCATTGACAAAACAGTGAGAAACAAATCATTCCATAATCGATAATTGAGGTAGTTCACATGCACAACATCGAAATTTACTGCGACAAAAATTGGACCCAACTTTTAAGTGACAATCATTTAAGGGGTTGTAAATTATGAACAAATTTGAGTATATATCATAAACTAAAATTAAACAATTGGATATCGTTCGTCGCTCATGCGTTTTTTTACAGGATCTGATCGTTGATATATACTATGAGCTAATATGTAAGATGAATATGAAATTTTCATGCAAGCAAGGGCAATGAGAAGACAAAAACACTTACATTATATTTGGATGAGGGAAATAAACTTGAAATTTGGATAAACGTTAGAATTTATAAATTGACATACATCAGTTCCCTTGTTTGAACTCGTAAACATAGAAATTTAGAATTTTCGCATGAAAAAAAAACTTGGAATTTGGGACCTCCAATTCCCAAGTTTAAATTTCATGTACATAGGTGTCATTTTCCTAATTTCTATGATTGAGAGTTAAAAATAACAAATTCCGTATTGAATTCCATTGTTCATTTTTAGGTTAACTAAACAAGAAAATTTACAAATTCTAGAAAATAAAATCTCGTCATTTCAATTTCCTCCATTTTAGAATTGCTTAGTAATCTCAAATTTCTTCATCCAAACATAGTGTTAGTTTCTATTTGGCTTTCTAATTAAAATTGTCTTTTAGATTGAGATAACTCTTTAACTTTGGTCCCTAATAATCAATAAAAGTGGTCAGAGAGTTTGTCCATCATCAATCATTTTGGTCATTTCATAAAAATTTTGTTAATAAGGACTAAAATGACAAAAGTATTCTCAATTTAATAAACAATGGGCCAAAATGATTTGATAAAAATTAAAGATATTTATGTCTTTTTATCCTCGTTTAATGATGATTTTACACCGAATGACCAAAATGAATTATGGTAGACCAACTCATAGACAAGTTTTATCCAATTCAAATCGCATGGACCAAAATAAAGAATTATACCAATCTTATAAACCATTTTGGCTAAAAAGCATTCCTAATTTAAAAACGTTAAGAAATTATAAGTGATTTGATAGATGAGCCAAGTGGGCAAAGTTTTTGACAAGGAGTGTATACATACAAACTTAAAATGTTTTATGGTGGTTATTTTACTTAGCTGGGCAAGACAAGTTATATGTACAATAAAAGGAATAAAACTGTAGTGTGTTTATATTGTATAGATTCTTCTAGGTAAAATAGGATAAATTGTTGTAGTTATGTAGTTGAAAGCTTTCAAACTAGCTCTCCCTCTTATATTTTAATCTTAGCACATTAGCTCATTTAAATTACCAAGGTCCTTAAAATGGAGAACCGTCTATGATTCTGTATATTTTTTAATTAAAATGCAGCTTAATAACTGTGGCGGTAATTGAAATTAACGTGTTAACTCTAACATTGACATCCTTCCAAGAAAAAACTAACAAAAACTATCATGATTGAAGAAATGACAACGTCACATCATATCATATAAGAAGTTTTAAAAGAGTGCATTTTACACACTCTTTTTATCTCTTACATATTTTTATTAATTTTTATTTATTGATTATTTTCAATTCATTTGATTCGATAATTAAAATTTTTTAGAATGTATAAGAAGTAAAAACAGGAATATAAATAGCATTAGCACCCCCAAATATTATTGTCAACGGAAGGGGGGGAAACGAGTCAGAGTTTACCACCGCCATCTGCAGCAGAGTTTGGTGTTTGGACTTTTTGGACCCACCGCCACCGTAGTCATAATTTGGTATAATTAAATTTAAGGAAAACTAATGAAAAGGGCTTGAAAACTTTGAGTTTTAATGATAAGGACAAAATAAAGGGTAAAGTGAATAGTACCAGGATTGACTTTTTAGTGTAAAAATGTGATTTTTCGTTAAAGTGAACAGTACCGAATGCTTTTCGTTAAAGTTCTCTTAAATTTAATTCCTTCTTTATTTTTTATTTTACAAGCGGCCACTCCAAAGGCTTTGCAAAATTGCAAGGCCCAGGGCCCTCTTTTGTAAATAATAATATGTGTACTTTTGTGGTCCCCAATATTAGCTGTAGATCTCGAATATGCCATTAAAGTTGGGACCTTTGGGTCATGGGTGCGGCCTTATTGTCTAAGTTTCCACCAAGTACCACACAATTTGACTACAAAAAGCTTAAATATATGTAATGTTCATACAACTCAAAGATAAGTAAGAACACTTAAAATTCTTCTTGAATTATAGAATCACTCTGTAATATTATATCTACTAAAAATAAATTAAAACTAAGGTGGTTTAGTCAATTTATTGTAACATATACATAGATGGTTAGTAATGTTTTTACCAATTTCGTTTATCTGTTTTTATACAGCTAGATGACCAAATGACCTTAGTTTTAAATGAGTATATATAGAGATAATCTTTATAGTGTGATTTATATTATGAACGATTTTGATCATAAACACGAAGTTCTATAACGGTCTCCTTTTCAAAATCTTAAAAAAAAAATCTTTTGGTTAAAATGAAGTTTTGGCAATGGCGGCGAGGTTACAGAATCTACATTGATTGGCTCTTGGACGACGTACTTCTCTTAACCTGCAAATTACGGTTGGAAATGCTTACATTTTAAATTATAATAAATTAATTAACAATAATAAATAGGCCCAAGAGATTCAAGACCTTTTAAGTGATTAGAACCGTTGGACATGCCACATGGATAATAAGAGAATTTAAAACTAATTGCATATTGTTGTGTGTTGGAAATCTGACGTAACAAGTATATTCGGTTATTTTACTTCTGATTGTACGAAGATCTCTTGTGGCATGTGATCAAGATAACAATTGATGGATCAGACTCTGAATTTTTATCACATTATGTAGAGACAGATGTGCTCGTGAGGTTGAATTTCTCTTCCCGCACTTTGGATAAAAGGGCATGTTTACTTAATAAAATTGGGGAAATGAAGGCATTAGAGAGCTAAAGATACGAGAAGAAAAAAGAATCAGATCAATTAGTCTTTATGGATCGATTTGGTTTCTGATTTTTAGGTATTTAATATGGATTTCAAGGGAACTTTTCCATTTTTTTATGTGCAAGTAAATACAGTAGAAAATTAAGGAGTGAAATGATTCCCTTACGTATATTTTAGTGAACGCAAAGAACTCAAGAATCAAAAAAATTTATATTTCTAACTCATGGAAGTAAACATGCTCAATTTAAGCTTAACAAAGATCCATTTTCAATATGAAGGTCGAGATACAGTCAACATAAATGACTCCTTTCATGCATGAAGCGAAGCATTTTGTTTAAAGATTGAAGGGAAGGGGCATCAAATCACATGACCAAAATGCTTGTAAGGTAGGTGGCGACGGTGATTAGCTGCATAATACAAGATTTCGTCCGCCAAATGACAAACAATTAAGATTATGTAATCAAACTTTTGGACTTATGTTCAACAAATACTTTAAAATTATTTAATCTTAATTTTATATTTTAAAATTTTTCTTTAATTTTGTATTGAGTAAAGACACGAGAACCCCAATTGAAATGGTGACTTGAAATTCCAATGGTAGTGCCTTTGACATCATGACCATGACGACAACCGTGAAATATGACATTTTTGGCTCTCTAGCTTCTATTCAAAGCATGACAATGACGACGACCGTGAAATATGACATTTTTGGCTCTCCAGCTTCTGTGTATCAAAATCTAAGTAAAATGCTTAAGTAAGTGCTACACTTTATTCACTTTGACAAGCTTCTAAATTCTACTACTAAATAGTGAATTCCACAAAGGATCCCTTCCACCTAATCCTTTTCACCAAACAATCCGGACTCTTGAAATTTGATTTAACGGTTAAAGTTATTATAATTTTTTGAGTGAGCTCCTGTTTGTAGTCGTTGGATCAAATTTTAAGAACCCAGATTGTTTGATAAGGAGAATCAGGTGAAAGAGATCCAAAGAGTATCCCTTTTCCGTTTAAAATACCTAACTCTTTGTCCAAGTTGTTAGTGTTGATAATGACATCGGCATCCACTTTTATCCATTTTCATACAACCCAATTTCCCAATACGTATCAACATATTTTATAATACGTGAATTTGTAACTTTACGTGAGAGTACAGGTTACTTGCATTCTTATCAACTTAAAAATCACTTAGTACTACAATGTAATGATATTCTTCTTCACTTGTAAATGAGAAGTCTCATGTTCGATTTTCGCCAACAATAAATTTGAACTCCATTATTGTTAACACATTGTAAGATTAAAACCCACTCATTTCCTTGGTGTTGATTATACTGTTTGTCAAAAAAAAAAAAGTGAACAAAACTGCCAATGCAAACTTTAGCAAAAAATTGCCAATGCAAATTTCCTTCAAATGGAGAAAAAGGAAATAAACACATGAACATATAGTATAAAAATTGATATCTAAATAACCTAACTAAACCCACCAAAATAAAAAAGAAAAATCAAGAAAATTACTATAAGCTCAAGCAGAGCTTACTTTATCCTCCTCCTCCTCCACTGCCGCCGCCGCAACCACCACCACCATCCAGATACTCTCTGCCTCCAACTATCCCTCTTATAACAAAATAATACAAATTTCTATCATTTTTCGTTCAAATTTAATCTAGTCCAAAGCATTAGGCCCAGCGCAGGCCTTCAAAACAGGGCTCCAAATCCACTGCAACAAAAACTTCCTCCCTTTGCTTCCGTTCACATTGAACGTCCTCCCTTCCCTATCCCTCATCACCTGCCCAATGTACCCGCCACCGCCACCGCTCCCGTACAACCCTTCGCACAAGTCCCCGATCTCCGTCGGCGCCGTCGGGTCCTCCCCGGCGTACCACGCATTCACCAGCGGGTTGGACGCAAGCTCAGCGAGCTCGTGCCCAATCACGCTGATCATCCCGTCCACGCCCACGTCCCTGTTGGGCGGGGACAGCGCCCCGGGCCCGCCGCCACCCATGTACCCTGGGATAGCGAACGGGTAGGCGCAGACTTCCGGGCATTGCTTGCCAGAGTTTCCGATCCAGGCGTATGGCAGAGTGTGGCCCACCATGGAGGGGAAGGTGAAGTAATGGAACCCACAAACGGCTCGACAGAAGTCCTGAACGGTGACATCCTCGGAAGTGAGGATTAGGTAGACGCCGTGCTTGTGATCGACTGGGAAGGGGGCGGATCGGACGGAGGAGGCGATGACCTGCTGGACGGAGAGGCGGGTGAGGTGATTCCCGTGGGAGTACTTCATGTCGGAGTACTGGCCGGCGACGACGACGGAGCGTGAGACGTTGGCGCCGGTCTGGTCGGTGTACAGGGAGACAGTGCGCCACCACTCCGCGACGGAGGGGGATGCGGAAGGAGCGCCGGAGATGGAGTGGATGAAGTCGGTGATGAGGAGCTTTTGGGGCGGGGCCCACTTACCGTACCAGATGAGGTAGATGTTGATGGGGGAGGAGGAGAGGACGGGGCCCATGTGGTAGCGGAGGTCGACGAGGTTGGAGGAGCCCTCGAATTTCTTATTGGAGGAGAGGGTGCGGGGAGGGAGCTTGGGGTTGAAGAGCTCATGGGTGTTTAGGGTTTGGACGGAGGGAGTGGCGGCAGCATTGGCACGGGAGAAGAATGTGGTGGTGGCGATGAGGAGGAGGAGGAGGAGGAGGGAGGCGAGATTGGAGAGCGGCATTGTTGGGGGTGGAGGAGAATTGGAGAGAGGAGGAGGGAGGAGGGGTATATAAAGGTGGGAGTGGGAATTGGGAGGGAAATAGGCTGGAGACAGCTGCAATGTGGGGGCATAGAAGACAGAGTGAGAGTGTGATATTTACTGTGAGTGAGTGAGAGTGGATGTGTCACTGTCTCTCTCTTCTGTTTGTTCTGGAAACCGGGTATCGGCTTTTTGAGCGATGGGTTTTTTTTAGCTTTTTAATCGGTTATTAAGATTTATATAACTCATTTGATTCATAAGATTAGAAATCAATAGAAGTAAACTCTGAATTGATTAACTCTCAATCATTTTGATCATTCCATGAAAAATTGTATTAAATAAAGACAAAAATGACAAAAGTATCCTCAATTTAATAAATAATGGACCAAATGATTTGACAAAAATTGAGGGTGTTTTTGTTATTTTAGCCTTATTTAATAGAAATTTTCATGGAATGACCAAAATGATCGATGATGGACAAACTCATTGACCATTTCTATTGATTTCAAATCTCATGAACCAAAAGTGAGGAGTTATGCAAATCTCATGAATCATTTTGGCTAAAAAGTCTTAATTTTTTTTCTTCTGTTTTGAAATTTTTGTACTGAAAAGATGTGAGTTAGTTTAACTGACAAAATAGTGTGTAATTTACTGCACTCAAGTTTGAATTTTTGTTTTAAATGCTCAAGTTTACATCTTTTGTAGAAGTTTCTACATCGCAAATTAGAATAATTTAAGATATTATTAAAAAAAGGTTCTTTAAGATATTATCATATTGAAAATTAAAAAAAAAACTACAATTTCCCTTGATTTTAGACCTTATAGCAAAATTGTCAAATTTACATCACAAGTTTAGCATTTACTTTGAACATTCAACTTGGTTGTAAATCCTCTAATCTATTAAAAAGTATCAATTTAAATAGTCAGCTAGCACGGATTCAAGAGCTTCTATTTCAATAATTGTTAAAAGGAGTGTGCTATCCACACACCCCTTTTTACTTCTCCCACACCTTTGTTAATTTATGTCCTTTGATATTCTTTAATTCATCCGATCTGATAGTAGAAAATTAAAAAGGTGTGAGAAAAGTAAAAAATGATGTGTGGATATCACACCCCTTGTTAAAAATAGTAATCATTTTTCTGACTTCGCTTTTTCACTGGATCGTTATAAGGGGCTTGTAGTGTAGATCTGTGCCAAGATTTAAGCAGAAAAGCGGTAATGGAGAACCGGGAGTGGTGAATTTGGCAATTCGTCAAAACTCAAAGAACTCAAGTCTGGGAGCGGCATGAATTCGTCAATTAAAAACATTAAAGTAATTTTAATAATAATAAGTGTTCGAAATTGTTCTATTACTATTAGGAGTCTTATTATTTAGTATTTTTTTATTAATAATTTTATTTATTATTTCGATTGATAAGAGAAAAAAAGAGAAACGATATTATTTTTTGACAAGCAACAATATTTGGTATTTCATTAAACAACCGAGAGCAATACATAGGTGCCAATTGGGTACAATCCTCCAGTGACCAAGAAAATGATCTGGAGGTGAATTTACGCAAATGAGACAATACTAGTAAACCTCTAAACAGCTACCATATGTATGAAAACTTCCCACTACACCCATACAAACTTGTCACATAAACGATATATAATAGATTTGTATAGTGATTGTAAATAGTCACCGCCAAATAACTCGGTCACATAAAGTCATCGCTTGAGCGAGACCATATAAGGTCATCATTAGTAAACGAGACCACATAACACAACGCTCAAAGCGAAAACCAAATACAGTCATCGTTGCGACACGGCCACAACACTCACTAGGCAAGACAATACAACTAGACTAAACTAGCTCAAACTAACTAAACTAAATTAAACTAAACTAGGTAAAAATAAATTAATCCCAGAACGGAACCACAAAACGACATTATCTGATGGAAGGATAGGACCCGCAGACAAGGACCACAGTCGTGCCACGACACGAGACGGGTTTGCCACATGCACAAGTCCAACGAAGCATCAAAGATGAACACCAAGCGGCAAAGGTTCCAAATGCAACCACTATCAAGAGCGGCCCAAACAGAGCCACAACCAGATTTGCAAGCCCAAACCAAAGTAGCACCACCAAGGAGGCTCTCTTCTTTACTCCGAGCGTAGATATAGACAAATCCACAACACCAAAACAAGGTGACGAACTATGGCTCCAACCCACCAGGCCCCAATCTAAGCCCAAATCACAAGTCATACCCCGAAACAAGGAAGAGACCTTGAGCAAGGCATAACCTAGATCTAGGAAGGAGGCGTGAAGCTAAGAATCAAAATGGTGGGAGAGAAAACCACCTGCATCTGCAGACCCACCCATACACCCTGAGCACATGTGCCATAACAAGAAGAACCTTAAAATGGGAAGGTCCGGATCAAAAGGCTGGGGGAGAGACACGGGAGGGGAGATGAGGGTGGAAGGTTAAGAAGGCTGGGATGGGGGAGATGGCGTAAGAAAATTGAGGGGGGAGGTGGATAGCAAGGTGATAGAAATAGACGACGAGAAGAAATGAGGGAGGTAGGAGGAGAAAAAGGGAAAGAGATGACGGGAAGAAGGAGGGGAATAGAGAGGAAATGGATGACAGGAAGAAGGGAAGGAGGTGGGAATAGAAGGAGAAGTTGCCACCGACCCCCAGCCCTTGTGGCAGCCTTTGCTAGAGGCAGGCGGCCATGAAGAAAGCTAGGGTTTGGAGTTGGTTCAAGAGAATTTCTAGAGAGAGAGAGTCAATACGGTGTCGACTTTATCTTCTTCCTCGCCATAAGCTTTGAACAAGAAAACGACTTCTCCTTTTCAAGATTGCAGTCGCTCCGAGCTGTTTTCAAGATGAATTCCTTGTGAACCCAAAATAATTTGGCCGCTCCCGTTCTAGAAGCACAATTCATCACCAACTCAAAAAATTGACATGCAAAGTTCGAAAAATGTCACAAATTCACGGTATTAAATTTTATTTTATTTTGATTTATGATAATATAATAAAAAAATTAACATTTTAGTCTTTTAAATATAAATTACATATTGGTGCAGAAAACATCATGCATGTGCACCATGGGAGCGAGGATCCTCGCCAGATCCTCAAATCACATCCCTTTATCGTACATCGTGCGGTTATAAATTATTGTAAATTTTTTTTATTTAAAATTGAATATAAACAACACTTGACGGAAATTAGCCGCACGATGCATGATGAACGAATGTGATTAGAGAATTCTCGAGATCCTCTGTCTGCACCATGGTATTCTCACTAATTTCACTTTTCTTGACAACTAACTATATAACTAACTAATGTTATCGCTCTACTAATATATATAAACTACATTAATATAATTCTATCATAATCCTTTTAGACCTAATTTTTTTTATTCAAGACCTAGTTACAGTTGTTAATAATGCTATAACAAAATTCAAACTACCATAACACCAAGAAATTGGTTCCCTAATTTCTCCCATTATACAGGGATAAGGGCCACAAATATAATTTTGGCAAAGAAATTGTTAACCCCGAAAGGATTTTTGAATAAATTAATTAGCACTCGTTTGTTTCTTATCGTTGTCTTGGCTCATTTTTCTAAACTTTCTCTATTATTTAGGAGAAAGAAACACATGGTCAATAGGCATGGGGCTCCCAAACATTCGTTATCAAAGGAGATGGGAGGTGATAAAAAGGCAAGCCGCTTGCCTTTTTCCTTTTTGGCAGTGAAGAAATTTTTCTTAAGATTTATTTCAAAAATTAAAATGTTCACTGATAAATACAAAAATATATTGAAATAAATGATAACCGAGGAATACTGTAGGTTGCGCAGACATTGGAGTAGTGTGTTATCTATCTTCCACTTAAGTTTGATATCCCTTTCCTGTGAATTATAGTAATTAAAATATCGAACTGTAAAGGAAAAGAAAAATAAAACGCTTTACAGTTTGCTACCATTTTCTACTTGGAATAGAATCGAATGAACGGAGGAGGCTACACGAGCAACTTCATTTTACTCCAGAACCCAAAAAAATAAAAAAAGGTTATTTTTAAACTAAAATAAAACATGTTAGAATTTATTGTGACTACGATGGAGACATATCTCCTAAAAGTTTGGGGCAATATTTGTTATTGCCAATAATTTTTTTTGAATAAATCATATTATGAATAGGTTTAGCATCACAATATGTTAGTAATAATATGCTTCAAATTCATCTTTGACAAGAATCGAACCTACGATCTATCACTTATAAGTGAAAAAAAAATATCGTTAAACCATAGTGCTAAGTGACTATTATTTAAAAATATTAGTAACACTTATTTAATTAAACAAAATAACAGTGAATATTGAGCTGTCTAATTACAACACACAAAACATTTCAGTAAAATTTCCAAAAAGTATGAAAATAACATCCCAAGTTGACCCAAAATTATGTTCCTTGTTGTGATCAAGACGCAAGTTTTGTCATGGAACTGGAGACAGATCTGCTTAAAATTTACTAATTTTTTACCTGTTTTCTGAAATAATTGAGAGGGCAAAAGGGCCTACAAAATGACGTTGACCAGAAAATGCAAAGATATACCTTTTAAATTGTTGAGTTTCTAAAAATATCTACAAAACCTCTGAAAATATCTAGTGGAAAACTTCAAGTTTTCTGTAACTAGTAACTACTGCAGTTGCATTTAATGGGAGCGATCAACTAGCAGAAGAGAAAGAGGAGTTGTGTTATTTTATGTTTATATGAAACATAATTTTTTTTTGGGTCCTTGAGGAAAGGATTCATTATCAAGGCACAACGGCCAGACAAGAACAAAGAAAGCCGAAGACGGCTAACAGAATAGGGAGACCAACATACCCCAACATAACAAGAGGCACATGATTACACACGATGCTGCCACAATTGGCGAACACGTTGTCCCACAAAAAACAAGCACAACTAACCACTCGGAGGGCAAGCCAACCCATCCTTGTTTAAAATTCTAACAAGCGAAGATGGGGGTCGATTTGCCCACACAGAATTGCACATCTCCGAAGTAAAATTCTTCACAACGAAATTCGCCGCATAATTTGCTGATCTTGGAAACCAAGACCAAGAGCAGGCTTGGAAAGTTTTCCCAACCACCCAGATACGGTTTCGGATTGGGAGGATTTCCCAAGCGCAACTTAAAGAGCTATCATGCAAACATGAAATAATCTGTTTCGAGTCCTATTCTATCACCACCCGAGGGATATTCAGACCCTTCGCTAGATGGCACCCCTCAAGAACTGCCAAGGACTTAGCCACATCCGCCGATGAAGCCGGAACCTCCACCCTTTTGACCTCCAAACATATGCAACTCGAGTCTCGGACCACCAAGCCACCCAAGTCGAATTAGCACATTGTCTCCAGCTCGCATCCACATTAATCTTCACCAAGGGACAAGGAGAAGGAGATCACGGAACCGCACGATCACGACTGGGCAAGAGCGGGGGAACAAGACCAGATTCCCTTGACTTAGCAATAACAAAATTCTCCCAAGCACTGGAAAGATTGAATATGGTTTGTGATAGAGATGGGGTACGACTGTTGAACACCGCATCGCATCTGGCTTTCCAGATAAACCAACAGGAAAAGGCCACCTGAGACAAAAATCGAGACTTAGACTCATTAGACCCCAGCTGCAGCGTACACAAGTGAGAGAGCTAGCCATCGAATGAGGTAATTGAAGTGCCATTAATTCGAATACAAAGGGGACCACCGAACCACACAAGTTGCACCCACGGGCATAGGAGCAGGAGGTGCTCAACAGATTTCGAATAAGTAAGGCAAATAGGACAACACGAATTATCAGCATACCTCATCCTAAACAAGTTCTCCCGAGTAGCAATGACATTCCTTATGAAGTGCCACACAAATATTTTCACTTTTGGAAGGACCTGAAGCTTCCAAATACCAGCCTACACCACAGACTCAACAAAACAGGAGGAAGAATGACGATCAATCCACCTACCAGGAGTAAAGTTTCTACCCACCAATTCCCCGATTTAAGCGAATATTCGCCATTCTTAGAGGTGGGCCAGATAAGGTGATCCAAGGAAAATGAATCCCCACCTGAATCCTGGAGATCGCAACCCCATCCGACTCGAAAAAAAGGGCCCTAAGTTCATCTGTTCTCCATGTCCTACGTACCGTGTCAATGATCAAAGCCACCACCGGTGTCCTGTCAACCTCAACCCCATATCTAGGAGTCGGATGGCCATTCATGATGCTAGGAGCCCAATTATCAATCCACAGATTGATTAAATTCCCGCTTAAAACCTGCCATCTCGATCCACGGGTGATAAGATCTCATCCCTCCAGCAAGCTAGACCAAATCCACGACGCACGCTCGCCCCTCTTGGCCGTCAAGAACAAATCCTGAGGGAAATATCTATCCTTCAACACCTTAACTCATAGCGAATCCGACTCGTGGAGAAGCCGCCAACATTGCTTGGCGAGAATGGTGGAGTTGAAATCTTTCAAATTACAGAAGTTCAAACCACCATCCCTCTTGGTGCGCCCCATTCCGCTCTTTGTTCGTATTTCCCCACCAGAACTTGGCAAAAACAACATCAATCTCCCTGCATAGTCGATCAGGCAGCTGGAACACGTTCATCGGGTATGTTGGGACAACCATGTCAATAGCCTTAATAAGCACTTCTTTACCTACCTGGGAGATGAATTGTTGCTTCCACCCCATAATTTTTGCCAGGACCCGGTCCTTAATGTAAGTCAGTGCGTCATATTTCGACCTCCCCCACACCGTAATGACACCCAGATACATCCCTATATCCTCCATAACCGGCATTTCCAGGTTGACACTGAGCTCTTGGGCCAATGTCACAGGGGTGTTGGCGCTAAAGTAGACTGTTGATTTTTGTAAGCTAATCTGCTGACCAGAAACCCGACAGTAAACTTTCAGCAAGTTCGACATATTCCTGCAATTGTCAGGAGTAGCTTTCAGGAACACAAGCCTGTCATCAGCAAAAAGTAAATGGGTAAGCTTTGGTTTATTCGCACTGAGCTGAATACCATCCAAGAACCCAAGATTACTAGCCCTCTTGATAAGGCGGGAAATAACTTCACTAACAATAAAAAAAGGTATGGGGACAGGGGGTCCCTCTGCCGCAGCCCCCTCAATGGCTTGAACTTCTTCCCAGGCTGCCCATTTAGAAACACAGAAAATTGGACAAATGATACATAACGTATCACAACATTCACCCAAGCATCACAGAATCCCATTTTCCTCATCAATGCCTCCAAAAAATCTCATTCAACCCGATCATAAGTCTTGTTCATATCTAGCTTGATGCCTAACTCAAATCTATGCTTAGCTTTCCGGAGCTTGAGGAAGTGGAAGACCTCATGGGCCAAAATAATATTGTCCTGAATTTGGCAACCATGGACGAAGGCATTTTGACTAGGGGATATTAACTCCGGCAAAAACAGTTTCAGCCAATTGGTAAGAATTTTTTATAATACCTTGTAGGAATAATTGCATAGACTTATCAGCCTGAATTGGTTCACAAACTCCGGGTGCGGGACCTTGGGAATTAAAACAATATGCATCGAGTTGATCAAATTCGGACAAGCTCCCCCAATAAGACATTCAACAGCCATCCCCATCACTTCCGAAGAAATAATTTCCCAAAAGTGTTGGAAGAACACCCCCCGAAATCCATCAGGATCAGACGCCTTTAGCCCACCCATCTGTGCCAAAGCCTTTCTGATCTCCATCTCCTTCACAGGCTTCCTTAACGCATCATTCATCTCAAGTGTTACAATTGGGTCAACACACTCCAGAATGTACCCCTACCGGTGACTCCCCTCCGTAGAAAACAACCACATGCCGGATACCAAGGAGGTTATCTGTCTAATTCCCGCTAGCGTTTTGGAGTCTGCCAATGTGGTTAGAACGCCGACGTTGTATCGTAGATTGATGGAAGAAAGCAGTATTAGCGTCCCCCACTTGTAACCATCGAACGCGTGACATTTAATGCCAAAATTGCTCCTCTTGCTCCTCAAGTTTGTTAATCTTCTCTATGGTTACCTTAATCTCATCCATATTTACCCCCCAATTCATCTGAAGCATCCCCAAATGGTCAGAAATGGAGGTAATCTAATTTTCCGGCCTCTGAAAGAAACTGCACTCCACATCTTCAAATTTCTTTTGGTAGCTTGGATTTTCCTATGCCACTTATTTAACTACGTACCCTCAAATTCCAAGTTCCAACTTCTCTCGATAGCTTCCTTGCACCCTGACTCCTTACACCAGAAAGCATCGAACTTGAACATGTGTTTACCCTGCATGTCACCAGGGTCCGAATTAATAATTATGGGAGAATGATCAGAGGCACAGACCGTGTTACAACCACCCCCCATATTTCCCCTTTATTTCTATTTTTCCTTAGAACATTTTTAAATTTATCAATTTAATCCTTTATTCTCTTTTAATCCTAGCTGTTGATCTAGATTCCATACCTCTCTTAAACTGCAACGTGGCAGGTCCTCAACTCTCTTCTTTTTCCCCTCTGCCCGAGTCTCCCTCTCATACATCTCTCTCTCTCACGGGATCTCTCTTCTCTCCATTTCTGTCCCTGCACCGTGACTAACCCCTGGGAAATCTGCATGCAACTCCATTATAGATCATTTTCATCATTTTCCTGGCACCACCTCTTTCTCTCTCTCTCTCCGTCATAGCAAAGTCGGGGAACCCAAAGAAGGCACCTCCGACGGATTTCTCCATTTCTTCCGACTAGGTAAGTTCAATTACCTTTTTAAATTACCATTGTGGTTGCTGGGCGTTGTGTGATGAAAATTTTGTTGTTCTTCCAAGGTTTTGAGGACGGGAACGGCTCGGGGGAATTTCACCCATATTTTCCGACGAACTCGTGACCTTCAAGGGTTTTTCAGAGCTCTCATGGCCATTCAAGGCGAAGCTAGGGTATGGAAAATACTCCACTCTCTTCCCTCTTCATTTTAGTAATTGGTTTTGGTAGTAGTTTGCACGTTCACGTCGACCGGAGCTACAACAGCTTCGGTGTTCTTCCCCGATTTGCACCCAAGCCACCCAGGCCATCATGCTTTCTCAAACCCACGGGCCTTAGCCCTTAATTGAATCGGCCCATTTCCTTTTTTGGTTAATTGGCCTGCAGGCCATGCCCTGCTTGGGCCGTGAATGTGTGTGGAGTGTGTGTGTGTATGTGTGATGTGGGTCGTGCCCTGCATGGGCCTCGTGTGTGTGTTTTGGGCTGTATGTGCGTGTGTGTGTTGTGTGAGTGTGTGCGTGTGTTGTGCACGTGTGGGTGTGTGCGTGTGTTGTGCACGTGTGGGTGTGTGTGTATGTTGTGTGTGCAGGTGTGTGTTTGTGTACTATGTGTGTGCAGGGCCGTGTGTGTGTGTTCAGTGCGTGTGTATGTAAGTGTGGGTTTGGGTTTAAGCCCAAACCACCCTTCTTCACCCTAAACCCTTTTAACCCAAAAACCTTAGGATCCTAAAACCCATTAGACCTTAACCCATTCAACCCAAATCCTTTATTTAATTTAGTTCAAGTCCAAATCCTTTAGAAAATCCTTTTATTTATTTATTACATTTTTGTGCTTAGGTGAAGTTGCTAGTGAGGGAATTCGTAATCCTTATCCACACAACTCTACTACTAAGGAGTATCTGTGAGTGAACCCTTTCTAAAATTTGCATAATTTCATAGTTTAATTGCATAAATGAAATGCATGCCTTACGAGCTATGAACTGATTTTTATGTTAAGCATGTTTATGAAATATGTTGTTTATCATCTCGTTTTTTGTGAGCATTTAATTGTTGGCCTATATTGAGCTATATTTTTAAAACATCGTATTTTCTATAAAAACCATGAACTGGTAGACTATCTAATGGATGACGATATGATGCTAGAACATGTTTTAGAAACCCCTATTTATAGTATAGACGATGAATGACTTTATACTATGAAGTGGTTATAAAGGCGTAACTATTTGTGCGTACCTAGTGGACACTATACCGCCTGGGGCGAGGATTTTGGTGTTGGCAGTTAGGCCGGGAGAAATAATCCCTAGCTACGGGCTGAGGGACACAGAGCAGGCATTAGGTCGGGAGTTGGTAATCTCTGGCTACGGATGCAGAGATCACAGTGATGGTATAGGGCCGGGAGATATATTTAATTCAGTGATCTTACTAGTAGAACATTACGCTAAGAGACGATTTATGAGACGTTTGATATTTTGTGTTTCATGATATGTCTCTTGAGATATTTTTGGCATGCTAGGATTTTCATTAAACTTATAACTTAGTATGCTAATAGTTTTCTTTATATAAACTGTGGGGGTTAGTATCTTGATAACTATTTTATTATTAGTGTATATATGAACTTGGTCCACTCAACTTTGTTTTGCGCCCCCCATTCAGGTCTTAGAAACGAGGACTACGACATAACGTACGAGGCATTCCCCTACCAGTAGCAATCTATCACCCACTTGTGTGATATCCTGTAATGATCTTTCCTTTTATGATCATGTTTTAGATTGTGTTCTATGCACCCTAGACATTTCCTTAAACTTTGTTTATTACTTCTAGATTATAATGTTTATTCATGAAATTTTCCTCCTAATCATTACTCTTGTAATCAATAAATGGCTTTCGTTACCCTCATGTGTCGGCCATCACTTGCCTATCCGGGTATTTAGAGAATATCGGGGTTGGGACGTGTCAGACCGTGCCATGCGCGACGGTGGTGCGAAGCCGGGCTTACCAAGCACCATTAACTAATCCCCCTATCCAGTCTGTCTTAAACAAGAAAATTGTTACGAGTTCCCCGCCAAGTGAACTTAGGACCCGTGAATCCCAGATCAATAAGCTTCATGTTGTCCATGAATTCCTGCAGGTACCGCGGTCATGAAAACAATCCTTGAGACCCACATTCCTTCTTGAAGTCCTATAGAATTTCATTCAGGTTTCCTCTACAGAACCACGGCCTATCCACCGATTCCAATTCCCGTGAGATCCATCTCCAAAAATCCCCCTTCTGAGCCCTATAAGGGTTACTATACATCCAGGAACAGTGAATCAGATTCTTTGACGAGTTGAGTATATTAACCTCAATCATGCCATTCCACCATAGACTCAGCCTCCTGCAGCGCCTATAAGGGGAACATCAAATCCTTCCTGATAACCCATCATTCTCTGCACACCTTCAATCTTGTGGTGTTTCATTTTGGTTTCTGAAAGAAAAACCACAGAGGATCTATACTACCTAATCAGCCTATGGAAGGCCCAAACCACTGTGTCCGACCCAAGACCACGGTAGTTCCACATCAGAAAAATCATGGCGATTTTGCGGTTGTTTCGGGCCAACCGCCACCACCATATTTTGATTCATTGACTTCAGTAGCCTTTCGGTTCCAGTCATCTACCTTCTGGATTGGGACTTCCAAAAGATCTTCCTCCTCAACGGGTGTACACATGCTATGATGCCTCCCTCTTTAATAGTTAGCCCCCTTGTCGATCGCCTCTAACCTTTCCTCATTCCACTACCCAAGCTACTACCCCCTACCCCCACCCTTTACCCTCTTGTTATACTCCCTAGAGTTGGCCCTCGGCCCCTCGACTGCCCGCTTCATTCCCAGCTTCCCTAAGACAGCACTAAGATGGTTATTCTTGGTACCTCCCTCAACTAATTCCGGCAGTGAATGTTGCAAAGCAGGTAGGTTGGGAATAGTAGGCCTTATCCCTGAGATTTCAGTTTTAGCATTAAGCATGGTTGACCCAATCACACCAATAGATTGCCTAGCTTGCCTCTGAGTCAGGCCATCACTAATCAGAAGTTGAGGCCCATCAGTTTGTGGCGACCTATGCATCTCGTGCCCATCACTGCCACTCTCGCGGGCTTGAATAGAAGAGCTTCCCATCATAGCCGTGGCTTGCCTTTTTTCCCTACTCTTTCTAGCACACATTCACTGTCCTTGAAAAATCACCTCTGGTCTGGTAATCTTCTACACATCACGAACCATCTTCGTTCGTGTCCACTCACCATACCCCACGACACTGTTCATGTTTGGTTGAAAGTAGCATTCAACACATTTGTGCCCGATTCTCCACCTGTATAATCTTCAATTTAACCTAGGAGTTGTATTAATCTTTAACCTTGTATTTAGCATTGATTCGATCGACAATTCTTTGACACAAGCTCGTTACATTACCCAACACCAATGGTCCAACACGATCGTGTTGTGTCTCATTACGATGAGGATTGAGTATGCTGAAAATTGAAAGAGCACTGGCACCCTTTCATCAAATTTCACTTTCATCATAATGTTCTCGTTGCTTTCTACATGATTGGCCACAGACTCAACTTTAAGAATAATGCTAGGCTAATTAATTTTTTAAATTATATTTATAAATCATCTAATGTGTCACTAATAAAATAAGCATATTAATAAATACTTAAATAATATTTCAATTATCAATAATCGCGTTATATAATTTACAAAAGAATTTTAAGATAATCTCCTTAGCATTATCCCAACTTTATACGGTATGAAATGGAAATTTGGTGTTGTCTTTGTCTTTTGATGCTCAAGAGAAATGCAGCCGTGTGGCACACCAAAATGGACAACGGGATGCTTAGGTGTCATGATGTGATTTGTGCAGCCAAAAACAAAGGAATAAGGACAACGACAGGCGTGTGAGATGTCTAGTGTCGTTTAGTTGTAAAAGGAAAACTATGTCTTTTGTGTCGTTTTTGTTGTGACATGACATGGTATGTGCCATAAGAAAATATGGACATCGTCACGTTGTCGTCTGCTTCTAATTCTGATTTGAACTAAATGCTTTGAGAGGCCTAGGCAATTGGGCTTTTATTAGCTAAAAGTAAGGCCTATTTTGAAAGATAAAAACCCATGTGGCCCATTGTTCGCTGGCTAATCAATTATTGATCGCTTGATAGCTAGTTTGGTACTACTATGCTTTGAAAAAAAAAAAAAACTATTTTTGTTATGATATAAGAATAAGCAGATATGAAATAAAATAATAAAGTGTTTTTTTGCAAAAAAAAAAAAAAAAAAAAGCGAAAAAACCTATGTCATAGTATTTGGTATATTTTATGTAAAATAGACGCGACTGTTTAAAATGAACAAAAAAGATATAATACTAGATGTGCTATTGATTTATAGTGTTTGGTAAATCTCCTAACTAAGTAAACATTTTGTATTAGCTGACATATATGATATATCAAAGAGAACTTGATGTATCAGAAATGTTTGGTTCCTTCTAATTACTCTAAGTAGGAAATTTTAATAGTTCCATGAACGTATTTATTGGATCTTTTCATTCGTGCTTAACGATGGGAGAGATTTAGGGAACTTCAATCCGTAAATGAAAAAAAAGTTGCGAAAACTTCCTTCTATTGAAGATGAAGAGATTTAGGGAGAGATACAATGAAATGGGAACGAGATTTTTAGTTTTTGGTACTAAATGGTTGATATCAATGTGTGGAATGAAACATTTTATTGAAAATGATAACATTAAAAAAAAAAAAAAAAACTGAACTAGACTAATTGCGATTTAGTTTGGTTTAGTCCAAAATTGTAGTATTTTAGTATATAAAACCTAAAGCAAACAACTCGAACTAGTGTAATTTAACATGTTTCAATGGTTCGTGCAACTTTTGTTTTGTTTTACCCTTTACTCTCACTAATGTATGTGGGAAATGATCTTCGCATTTCATTTTACCCTCTTGCACTCTTTTTCTTTTTTACATTCAAAAAGAAAAAAAAAAGCGAAAACGTTGATAACGTGTCATCGATGTTGTTGATGACTAGGCAATATGGTATCTACACAGATGATGAGAAAGCCAATTTGCTATGGATTGTTGACCCAAGAAAATATGTCCCATGGAACATGAAAATGACATCTCCTCCACGATACGAAGTAACTTGGAAAATGGTCTTCCCAACAAGGCCGTCATCGGATCTAATCATCAACCTTTTTTTTGTGTTTGAGGAATTTTCATTGGTAATACTTAATGGGCCGGGCTCTTTAGAATCAGTGGTAGTTTTGAAATATCACAACAAATACAGTACCATTTTTGTCACAAAAAATCAAAAGGAAAAATCGATTAACGCGACCGTCTTTTTACCTCAAACTATTGGCATCTCTCAGCGTCTCCGTCGTCTTCCTATTTTCCTCCTAATCGGAGAAGAATACGTCGTCGTTTTCTAAGGCTTCGGAGTCTTGGTCCTCCGAATTCGTGGTTTTCTGATTCTTCCCGGCGCTCCTCACGATTGATTCCATGGTCTGATCTTCCGCGAATCGCAATCCGACTGTGGCGATGGCGTCGGCTCAGAACCAATCTGCGAATGTGGATCTCTTCGATGCGTATTTCCGACGAGCAGACTTGGACCGCGATGGCCGGATTAGTGGCAATGAAGCCGTCGCTTTCTTCCAGGGCTCCGGTCTCCCCAAACAGGTCCTTGCGCAGGTACTCTCTCTCTCTCTCTCTCTCTCTCTATATATATATTTGTATATGCTTGTATATATATGTATAATTGGATGTGTATTGTAGTGTGTGTATAATGGGATGCGTATTGTAGTGTGTATGATTATATTTGTGTAATAATAGTGGTTGATCGGGATTTGATGCTGGTGGAAATGCGTTCCAAATCAGATTGATTTTGAATTTTTAGTCTAATTGTAGTTGAAGTGGTTAATGTCAGCTCGGGATGTCGTAATTCTCTGATCTAAGCAGAGATTTTATGCCGTGTGAGTGAAGGATTTATACTACAGTAGTGAGGTAGAGAGTTTTTAGAAATGTGTTATATGACCCAGGGATTGACCAAGGGTTGTTTATTACATTACAATAATGTAGTAGTGAAAACCTGCAGCATAAGATGACTACGGAACAGTTAGGATTGTAGCATACAAGGGAAATGTTCTTAGGTCATGATCATATCGACAAATAGGTTCTTGAAGCTGTATATTTGGTTTGCTGAAGGAATTTCCGTATAAAATGATAACCGGGGGCATAATATGTTAAATATTGATTATATGAATGCACTTTCTCATTATCTTTTTGTAACAGAAGTTTGGATCTGTTCTAATTTATATTGGTTGCTTATGTTTATTGGCAGATATGGGCACATGCAGACCAGAGGCAGACTGGATTCCTTGGTCGGGCAGAGTTTTACAATGCCCTTAGACTTGTCACTGTGGCACAAAGTAAGAGAGAACTTACGCCAGAAATGGTGAAGGCAGCATTATATGGCCCGGCTGCAGCTAAAATACCTGCACCCAAGATAAATCTTGCAGCGACTCCTGCCCCTCAGTTCAATTCTGCTGCAGCAGCACCTGCCACTCAGGGTGGTGCTGTCACTCCGACGTCCTCGCAAAATCTTGGGTTCAGGGGACCGCAAGTAACACCTCAGTATAGTTCTTTTGGAGCAGCACCTGCCACTCAGGGTGGTGCTGTCACTCCAACAGCCTCCCAAGATTTTGAGTTCAGGGGACCACAAATACGATCTCAGTTTAATTCTGCTCCAACAGCGACTCAGGGTGGTGCTGTTACTCCAACATCCTCCCAGAATCTTGGGTTCAGGGGATTACCTCCAAGTGTGAATGTGAACCAGCAAAATTTCATTTCTCAAGATGGAAAGTCAATTAGGCCTCCAGTGCCTCCATCTAGTTCTGACTCCCAACCCACACAGGGTGCTGCTGCCCCAGGCTTTCCCAGTGGAGGTTCAGTGGGTGGTCCTCAACCACAAAATTCAAGCGTGTCGAATGATTGGGTTGGTGGAAGGGCAAGTGGATCAACGACCGGGATACCCTCGCAGGTTGTAAACAAATGGATCGCTCCTTCTGCAATACAAGATGTATTTGGGCAGGCAACATCAGGACCAACAGCTTCCCTACCACCTAGGCCACAGGCAGGTTCTGGGATCAGACCACCAGGACCACCGACTAAGGATTCCAAACCATCAAATATATCTGGGAATGGCTTTGCTCCCAACTCATCTATTGGAGTCGATGTGTTTTCTGCAACCCCATCTCACCCAAAGCAGAATTTTCCTCTTGGCAGTGTACCCGTCTCATCAACCATTGTGCCAGTATCTGCTGGGACCCAGTCTTCAGCTAGCCCAAGTACACAGGTTGGTGGGGAGCCTCAGCCGTCCCAATCATTTGCAAAAGCAAACAACCAGGTCTCAGCTCAGACTAGTGCTAGTCGAGTATCACCTGGAGCTGGGAACTCTGCTTCTAGTCAGTCCCATATGTCATGGCCTAGGATGATTCAAACTGATGTTCAAAAGTACGCCAATATTTTTGTGAAAGTTGACACAGATAGAGATGGGAAAATCACTGGTGAACAAGCCCACGACCTATTCCTGAAATGGGGCCTACCAAGAGGTAGTATTATTTTCTTTGAAGTCATCTTTTAGCTTGCGTTTTACAGGCACAGGTGCCATGTGGTTATTGAAGCTCTTTTCTTTTGTTTGTTTCTCTTCTATGTTAGCTTGTAACTAAACTGATGCATCTTTGCAAAACATGTACTATCTGTATCCTCAAGTTAAAGTTGTTTATGTTTCCTCTTCCGGGTGGTGGATTGGCAATGTTTAGTTGGTGACACTTAGCCTGAATTCCTGAACATAACAGGCTAGATCAAGCATCTTTTAGCTTGCATCTCATCAACCGTTGTGATGTGTTTGTATATTGATGTAAAACTTACTTGATGCCATAGATATTTTGGTAGATATAAAATTATTTTTGGAAATCGGAGTAATTTTTTTCTGGACAATTGACATACAAAATCCATAAATACTACCTATCATGCCACATTATCTTGAAAGAGAACATCGTTATTGCATGTGAAATTTCAGGGTGTGTTAAAAGCTCATATAGTGCACTTCTTTGAGCTGATAGTGCAGGCATGGACACTGTCCATAGTTACAGTTATGCACCTATATAGTATGACCACAAACATAACTTTTGGAAGCTATAAGTTCCCCCACTCTTAACTTTATGCTTTGTTTACATCTGTCAGAGGTTTTAAAGCAGGTGTGGGATTTATCCGATCAGGATAACGATAGCATGCTTTCTGTCAGGGAGTTTTGTGTTGCGCTATATTTGATGGAGCGGTTTAGGGAGGGACGCCCTCTTCCAGCAGTGCTACCAAGCAATGTTATGTTTGATTTATCCAATATTTTTCAACCTGCAAATAATTACTCCAATGCTGGCAATATAGCCTGGAGACCTGCATCTGGTATTCATCCATAAAACAAATCGCTTTTTTTTTTTTTTTTTTTGAAACCATACGTCTTTCCTTGATGGAGAATAGTTTCTTATTTTTCACTTTCAAAGGCTTTCAACAACAGCAACCGATGCCTGGTCCTGGTGCTTGGCACATGGCGCCCCCAGCTGGAGGAAGGCCACCGAAGCCAGTTGCTCCTTCTCATGCTGTGGAAAGGCAGCTGGCCAATCAGCAGAAGCCCAGAGTACCAGAATTGGAGAAACATCTTGTAAATCAACTGAGTACAGAGGAGGTTAACTCGTTGAATTCAAAGTTCAAAGAAGCAACCGAAGCTGATAAAAAGGTACTTAGAACTTTAATGTTTCCCCAATTTTTTCAGCTTCAGCAGCAAAGTGATGTGTGCATGTTACATTCCGATAAATGTCAAATCATAACAAATATCCCAAAGACTTGGAATTCTTGTGATTGTGAGCTTTGATTTGCTCTTAATATCGCTCATTTCCATGGGAAAGATTTTGATCAAGTTTAAGTAGGGAGGCTTTTAGGGTTTTGAAGTTCATGATCAGTTCATTGATATTAGTAATTTTAATGATTGGCATTCCACAATTGGCATTCCACAATTTTTTAGTGCATGGCATTCATTATACTTTCTTTTTGATACAGCATTTATTATACTTTATTGCTGTTTTGTTCCATGTTCAGCTTGTTTTTCCTCAACGTTTCCATTTGTTCTTTGCAGGTAGAAGAACTGGAGAAAGAAATTTTGGATGCTAGAGAGAAAATTGAATACTTCCGGGTCAAAATGCAGGAACTTGTGAGTATCTCGTGTTCTTTTCTGCCCTTTCTTTCTTTATGCCATTGGTTGTGCATATTGAACATTCTACAGTAGTTTTAATTTTTGCGTTTGAATATAATTGTTCTCGATTGATAGATTTTTGGACGTCCTAATCCTTTGTTGCTTTTAAATAATCTGCAGACTTCTTACTATTTGATCTTTGCAGTGGTTTAAGATGCTTTTTTTGAACAATTGGATGTTTGTGGTCTGAATTAGTATTGAGTCTTGAATTGACAAGTACTCTTGAGAGAAGGTGCAGATCATGTGTTTTATCATTGTCCTCTAGCTTTATATGTGTGGCTGAGATTGTGTAGGGAAGGAAATGTAAGCTGGGTAATTCCTGCAGGGTACATATGTAGTTTGGTGGTGATATGAAGGCTTTTGTGAGGGTGCAGTATGCCAGCAATTTATTGGGGGTTTCTTGGTTTGAGAGAAACATGAGGGTTTTGGAAAACTATATATTTGGGCAAGGAGTAGTTATTGAATAAAGTTAGATTTTTTTCACCACATTGGCTTAGTATTTTCTCAATTTCATGATCTATATTTCTTAGCCATGTTCTTTGATTGGAAAGATGCTGTTTTTGGATATTCTATGTTGAAGTTCCTGTATGTAGGAAGAAATTGTATTGTTCATGTAGTCTATTTTTCATTGTTGTCCGTTTTAAGATGGGGACAACTTAGCCGAAGAGATTGCACTGTTTGAATAAAATTGTGTTGAGGAGCTTTGGTAGGCAATTAAAGCATTCCTTTGTATGCACCACAATGGTGATGAAATAAAGATCCAATTTGGTTGAACGGGGAACTGGGGGTTGGGAATATTCTTTAAGAAGAGAGAAGAACATGTGATCACCTACAAGAGTGGGTCGTCAAAAACACAAATAGATTTTCTTCTAATGAGGAAAGGGGATCGTATAACTTGTAAGGATTGCAAAGTTATACCAGGAGAGAGCGTGGCTAATCAACATCGCTTGTTGGTGATGGATGTACATATCAAAAGAGTAAGACAAAAGAACAAGACTTGGAAGTGCCCAAGGACTAGATGGTGGAATCTAAAAGAAGAAAAACAAGTCATTTTCAAAGAGAAGGTAATCACCCAATGTGTGTGGGATAGAGAGGGGGAAGCTAGCCAAATGTGGGATTCCATGGCTAGTTGTATCCGAAAAGTAGCAAAAGAGGTATTAGGAGAGTCCAAGGGCTTGGCCCCACACCAAAAGGAATCTTGGTGGTGGAATGAGGAGGTACAAACAAAGGTGAAGGCTAAGAAGGAATGTTGTAAAGCCTTATACAAGGAGAGGACCGATGAAAATGGTGAAAGGTATAGAAAAGCGAAGCAAGAGGCGAAGAAAGCTGTCAGAGAAGCTAAGTTACCGGCTTACGACGATATGTATAAACGACTAGATACCAAAGAAGGAGAGTTGGATATCTATAAACTATCTAGAGCAAGGGAAAAGAAGATAAGGGACCTAAACCAAGTGAGGTGCATCAAGGATGAGGATGGAAAGGTTCTTGCTACAGAGAACGCGGTTAAAGACAGATGGAGAGGTTATTTTCATAATCTTTTCAATGAAGGACATGAAATGAGTGCTTCTTTAGGGGAGTTGAGTAACTCAGAAGAGTGTAGAAACTACTATTTTTATCGTCGAATCCGGAAGGAAGAAGTGGTTGTAGCTTTGAAGAAGATGAAGCATAAAAAAGCAATAGGCCCAGACAATATACCAATCGAAGTGTGGAAACTTTTGGGAGAGACAGGTATAACATGGCTCACTGACCTTTTCAATAGGATTTTGAAAACGAAGAAGATGCCAAATGAGTGGCGAACGAGCACTTTGGTGCCTATCTACAAGAATAAGGGCGACGTACAAAATTGCATGAACTATAGGGGTATTAAGCTAATGAGTCATACAATGAAGCTCTGGGAGAAAGTCATTGAGCATAGATTGAGGCAAGAGACACGGGTTTCGGACAACCAATTCGGGTTCATGCCAGGGCGCTCAACCATGGAGGCAATCTATCTCTTACGAAGATTGATGGAAAGATATAGAGATGGGAAAAAGGATTTACACATGGTCTTTATAGATTTGGAAAAAGCGTATGATAGGGTCCCAAGAGACATTCTTTGGAGGATTTTAGAGAAGAAAGGAGTACGAGTAGCATATATCCAAGCTATAAAGGATATGTATGAAGGAGCAAAGACTGCCGTAAGAACTCATGAAGGACAAACCGAAAGCTTTCCCATAACTGTAGGATTACATCAAGGCTCATCCTTAAGTCCTTACCTTTTTGCGTTGGTAATGGATGAGTTAACAGGACATATTCAAGATGATATTCCTTGGTGTATGCTTTTCGCAGACGATATAGTGTTGATAGATGAAACTCAGGAAGGGGTAAATGCAAAGCTTAACCTTTGGAGAGAAGTGTTGGAATCTAAAGGTCTTCGCCTAAGCCGATCAAAGACAGAATATATGGAGTGCAAGTTCAGTGCAAATGGAGGCCAAAACGAGTTAGGGGTGAGGATCGGAGATCAAGAAATACCAAAGAGCGACCGTTTTCGTTACCTAGGATCTATCTTGCAAAAGAACGGAGAATTAGATGGAGATCTCAACCATAGAATACAAGCTGGATGGATGAAGTGGAAGAGTGCATCCGGCGTGTTGTGTGACCGCCGTATGCCACTGAAGCTCAAGGGAAAATTTTATAGGACGGCAATAAGGCCGGCGATGCTGTATGGCACAGAATGTTGGGCGGTGAAACATCAACACGTACACAAAATGGGTGTAGCGGAGATGAGGATGCTTCGTTGGATGTGTGGGCACACGAGAAAGGATAAGATTAGGAATGAGGATATCCGGGGTAAAGTAGGAGTAGCCGAAATTGAAGGAAATATGAGAGAAAATCGGTTACGGTGGTTTGGACATGTGCAAAGAAGGCCTACTGACGATCCGATTAGAAGATGCGACTATGGGACAGAGGTTCAGGGCCGAAGGGGTAGAGGAAGACCTAGGAAAACTTTGGAAGAGACTCTAAGAAAAGACTTAAGAGTACTTGGATCTAACGAAGGACATGACACAGGATCGAGCACAATGGCGTTCTAAGATTCATATAGCCGATCCCACTCAGTGACTTGGATTTTCCAAGTCTCCAACCGAGAAGTTTTCCTCACTCGGGAAATTAAGGGAACACTACCCCAACCTACATGCTCCACTCAGAAAGCTTCAACATACAAGCTTCAACAAAAGAAAATTCAAAGAACTTAGCGAATAAGGCTTTGGTGTATTTAACACAATACGTTGAAATGAAGGAAAGCTTATTTATTGATATCCCCGATAAGCTACAAATATGTACATATACATGAGTCAAAATAAACACACAAGAGGGAGCCTTCACAAAGGTTGCTTAGGAGAAGTCTCAGCAGTCGGTAGAGCCCCAGAAAGAGAAGGCACCGGAGGGGGATCATTTGGAGCCTCAGTACTGGACAGAACCCTAGAAGGAGGAGGCATCAGAGGTTGATCATTCAGAGCTTCATTACGCGGTACAGCCCCAGAAGACGAAGGCAATAAATGCTTTTGGAACAAACCCACAAATCTCTGATGATCAAGTAAAACCTAACCATCAGTTTCCTTCATCTGGTCAAGCTTCCTCTTCATGTTTGTAGCATAGTCATGTGCGAGCCGGTGCAACTGTTTATTCTCATGCTTGAGCCCTCTAATCTCCTGTTTGAGACTCATCACTTCAGCCGCCAATGATTCAACTTGGCGGGTTCGAGCAAATAGGCGTTGGGCCATATTAGACACAGAACCTGCACACTGAACACTGAGAGCCAGCGAATCCTTAACAGCTAACTCATCAGACCGTTTGGAAAGTAGTCTGTTATCTTTGGGAGTGAGAATGTTCCTGGCCACCATCGCAGCGGTCATATCATTCTTCATCACGGAATCCCCAACGGTAAGAGGACCAGTAGGGGAGACGAAGGATGGGCGCCATATGTTGTCTGGAGAAGGCGGGCTGCCTCTTCAACAAGGTTCAAGTCAAAACGACGGTCGGAGGGGTCATACATTTTCAAAGGTGTTGAAGAGAGAAGAGGTCGGACAAATCAAGATCTTAGAAGTGCAAGAATGAAGCTTCTACTGGTGGAGATTCAAGTGTGCTTTGGAACTTAATGCCAGCCCCTATAAAAATCTGCACTCGACGGAGCTTCAGAAATCGAAGAGGCGCCTGCTCAGAAATCGAAGAGGCGTTTGCTTTCTCAAAAGCTGGGCTGCTTAGAGATCACGAGGGTTGATCTCAGAAATCGAAAAGGCGTTTGCTTTCTCAAAAGTTGGGCTGCTCAAAGACCACGAAGGCCGATCTCAGAAATCGAAGAGGCGCTCGCTTTCTCAAAAGCTGGGCTCCCCAGAGACCACGAGGGCCGATCTCAGAAATCGAAGAGGCACCTACTTTTCCAGCCTTGTCAGCACCTGTCACACGCACACAGCTTTGCGGAAATTATGGGCATTCTGTCGAAGACTTTTGGGGAAGTAGAAAACACATGAATCTTACTGTTCAATCACCCACTTCCCACACGCAACAATAGCTCATGGGTACCACAGATAACTTTGCCAAAGTTCTCTGCCAAAGTTGAGCACGTGAAGCTTGCAGCTCCCACTACATCGCTCTGACCAAGAAGGGTAAAAGAATAGCAAAGAAACAGCACTAACAAAGTTTAGACCCATAAATTTTGAAGGTCTAGCTACCATATTATTACCCACAAGGGTAAAGGAACAGTACCACTGCTGGATAATTGGAAAGTCCCTGTGTGTCAACCTCTGTGCTTCGTGGCAAGGTCGACTAGCAAACATGCCCAACCTTTACTCACATTCGAGAAAACACTCCCAATAAGATTGCTTGCTCCAAAATCGAAGAGGCACCGTCCTCTGAATCTCGAGAGCCAGACTCCCAACATGACTACTTTCTTAAAAATCGAAGAGAGGGTAAAGGAACAGTACCATTGCTGGATAATTGGAAAGTCCCTGTGTGTCAACCTCTGTGCTTCGTGGCAAGGTAGACTAGCAAACATGCCCAACCTTTACTCACATTCGAGAAAACATTCCCAACAAGATTGCTTGCTCCAAAATCGAAGAGGCACCGCCTTCCGAATCTCGAGAGCCAGACTCCCAACATGATTACTTTCTCAAAAATCGAAGAGACACTGCTCCCCGAATCTTCGAGAGCCAGACCCCCAGCATGATTGCTTTCTCAAAAATCGATGAGGCATCGTTCTCCGAATCAATCGAAGAGGCGCTCGCTTTCTCAAAAGCTGGGCTGCTCAGAGACCACGAGGGCCGATCTCAGAAATCGAAGAGGCACCTACTTTTCTAGCCTTGTCAGCACCTGTCACACGCACACTCAGCTTTGCAGAAATTATGGGCATTCTGTCGAAGACTTCTGGTGAAGTAGAAAGCACATGAATCTTACTGTTCAATCACTCACTTCCCACACGCAACAATAGCTCATGGGTACCACAGATAACTTTGCCAAAGTTCTCTGCCAAAGTTGAGCACGTGAAGCTTGCAGCTCCCACTACATCGCTCTGACCAAGAAAGGTAAAAGAATAGCAAAGAAACAGCACTAACAAAGTTTAGACACATAAATTTTGAAGGTCTAGCTACCATATTATTACCCACAAGGGTAAAGGAACAGTACCACTGCTGGATAATTGGAAAGTCCCTGTGTGTCAACCTCTGTGCTTCGTGGCAAGGTAGACTAGCAAACATGCCCAACCTTTACTCACATTCGAGAAAACACTCCCAACAAGATTGCTTGCTCCAAAATCGAAGAGGCACTGTCCTCCGAATCTCGAGAGCCAGACTCCCAACATGACTACTTTCTCAAAAGCGAAGATAGGGTAAAGGAACAGTACCATTGCTGGATAATTGGAAAGTCCCTGTGTGTCAACCTTTGTGCTTCGTGGCAAGGTAGACTAGCAAACATGCCCAACCTTTACTCACATTCGAGACAACACTCCCAACAGGATTGCTTGCTCCAAAATCGAAGAGGCACCGCCTTCCGAATCTCGAGAGCCAGACTCCCAACATGATTACTTCCTCAAAAATCGAAGAGACACTGCTTTCCGAATCTCGAGAGCCAGACCCCCAGCATGATTGCTTTCTCAAAAATCGAAGAGGCATCGTTCTCCGAATCTCGAGAGCCAGATACCACAGACCACTTTTTCAAAGTGCTCTGACAGAGTTAAAACATGTGAAACTGGCAGCTCCCACTACCGTGCTATGACCAAGCAGGGTAAAGGAATAGCATTACTACTTGTTGTTAGGGAGACTCCTATATATGTCGACCTCCATCCCCAACGGACAAGCACACCTGCAAAAATGCTCAACCCTTCATCATATCTGAGAGGGCACTCCCAACGAAGCCTTTCGAAATATTCAGCTTTCTTTCCCCCCGATAATACCTCTGCAAACAAGCTATACTAGAGCAAGAATATCTCATATCATCAGGGTTAAAAGCAAGAGTATCCCATATCATGCTTTTTCCCTGTCTTTTCCTTTGGCCTTGTTTTTACCTGCAAGACAAGGAGAAAGAGAGCAATCAGTCAGCACTTGGAATCAAGCTTCCAGCCAGGAACTGACTGCCTGGAACCCTTACCTGATTACTTACCTGGCATTGCTCTCGAGTACTCATCTTCAACATCTTATGTTTCCAGGGAAGATTCCGCATCTGCTTGAGGAACAGATAGGGCAAGTGCGAAGGATACAAGGAAGCATGTGGAGACAAGCGTAACAGCACACGTGCCGATACATCCATTACTCTGTCAAAAGCAAAAGTATCCCATATCAGCAGGGTGGAACGTACTCTAGATTTGATGGACTTGTTTTGACCCTCAAATTCTTCAGTCGGCCTTATACTCTGAAGGAAACCAGAAAACCCTCCAGCTCAGTTCAAGAATAAGCCTGTGGAAAGTTACTTCTTCAAAAGCAAAGCAAAAGTATCTCATATCATCTCTTCTCATTTTTCTTCTCTTTATCCTTCATGCTGCTGCAAGATGGGGAGAAGGTGAACAATCAGTCGGAGCTCTGATTGCTTACCTTGTCTGTCACCTCTTTCAGCAGACCCCCTAGCTCGACGACTTGGGGGACTCCTACTACATGGTTTGTATCGCGCTTGACCAATCCTGAAACTACAAGTAAGCTTCAAGTGAAATTGATACATTACCTTGTGCATCTCCACCAGGTAAAGATACCACCCCTGGATGGAGGAAGAGTACTTCCAGAGAAGATGCCACATCTACCTATGAGACAGATAAGGCAAGTCAAGACGACACCACACTCCGATACTTAGAAGTTTCGTGATTACGAGATCATTCTCCCACAATATTTCCTAATGTCATTTGTACTAAATCATTCACTTGTACTCACTAAAGGAGAGCTTGAACCTATGTACTTGTGTAAACCCTTCACAATTAATGAGAACTCTTCTATTCCGTGGACGTAGCCAATCTGGGTGAACCACGTACATCTTGTGTTTGCTTTCCTATCTCTATCCATTTATATACTTATCCACACTAATGACCGGAGCAATCTAGCGAAGATCACAAAAAGCGACCGTTTTCGCTACCTAGGATCTATCTTGCAAGAGAACGGAGAATTAGATGGAGATCTCAACCATAGAATACGAGCTGGATGGATGAAGTGTAAGAGTGCATCCGGCGTGTTGTGTGACCGTCGTAGGCCACTGAAGCTCAAGGGAAAATTTTATAGGACGGCAATAAGGCCAGCGATGTTGTATGGCACAGAATGTTGGGCGGTGAAGCATCAACACGTACACAAAATGGGTGTAGCGGAGATGAGGATGCTTCGTGGGATGTGTGGGCACACGAGAAAGGATAAGATTGGGAATGAGGATATCCGAGGTAAAGTAGGAGTAGCCGAAATTGTAGGAAAGATGAGAGAAAATCGGCTCCGGTGATTTGGACATGTGCAAAGAAGGCCGACTGACGCTCCGGTTCGAAGATGTGACTACGGGACAGAGGTTCAGGGCCGAAGGGGTAGAGGAAGACCTAGGAAAACTTTGGAAGAGACTCTAAGAAAAGACTTAGACTACTTGGATCTAACGGAGGACATGACACAAAACCGAGCGCAATGGCGTTCTAGGATTCATATAGCCGACCCCACTTAGTGGGAAAAGGCTTTGTTGTTGTTGTTGTAAATTATTCTTACAAGATAAGTTTATCTTCCTTTAGGCTCGGAATATTTTAGAAGGCATTCGACTCAAAAATGTAATAATTTTTTATCTAGCTACTAGCATAAGGAAATGATGTTTTTAACTTTTAGTTTTTGAATGCTGATTCTGCATAATTGTGAATGCTGGTGCTTTATTTTAAGTCTCACATATATAGGGTGTGGCGTTGAAACTATGATGTATACCTTGTTATATTTGCTGTAATATATTTTCTTATTGGTATAAGGTTTTGTACAAGAGCAGATGTGACAATCGCCTCAATGAGATCACAGAAAGGGCATCTGCTGATAGACGTGAGGTATGCTGTTGGATACTTGAGACTAAGCACGTATTTGCATCAATCTTTACCTACTGTCTTGGCTCAATGAATATAACATGAATCTAGGCTGAGTCCCTGGCCAAGAAATATGAAGAGAAATACAAACAAGCTGGAGATGTAGCTTCCAAGTTGACTATTGAAGAAGCCACGTTTCGTGATTTACAGGTACCTTTCACCACATATAAATTTGTGGACAATTAGTGACCCCATGTCGTGTATTTGCTTTTGCTCATTCGAAGATCAAGGTGTCAAATGCTTGCTGTTTGTTTTGTTAGATCTGAGTCATAATTGCCTGTACATGTGATGTGAGATGGTGTGCTTTTATTTTTTATGAGATAAGTGCCAATCAAAATTAATAAACAAGTATGAGTAGGACGTTTTACTTTTTGGAGAAACGAAGAGAATTGTTTTATAGTTTTTAGGCTTGTTGGGATAGATGGCTGATGACAGGGAAAGTAGTGTGGGAAAATAGAATCAGTTGAATGGTCATACCCCTAGCAGTGTATTCTTTTTATTATCAGTGGACTGATTATCTTATGTGATTTATATGCAGGAGAAGAAAATGGAGCTATACAGGGCAATAGTCAAGATGGAGCAAGAAGGTGATGGTGATGGCACGCTTCAGGTACCTTTGCACAACCTTGCTGTTTAAAAAATATCTTTGCTCAACTTGTCTAAGATCATTTTCAACTGAAATTTTCAGGATCGTGTTGATCACATCCAATTAGATCTTGATGGGCTTGTGAAAACTCTCAATGAGCGCTGCAAGAAGTATGGTTTACGCGGAAAGCCTACAACATTAACTGAGCTTCCCTTTGGTAAGTTGATCTCTTAGCTAATTTCTTGGGAATCTAAGTATACTACAGATAATCATAAGAGTACTTACATTAGCTTATTCTTTATCAAACTATCTGATGGATTGTACATAGAACACACTGTTTTTGTATATACTTTTGCTCTGGGTAGTCAAATTATTTCAATTTATTAATAGCATTGCCTTTCTAGAAGCCGAAAGTCATTCTGTTGCTAAATTATCAATATCCTACACAGAAACCCTTATTTTCACTATTGTAATCTTTTCCTAATCACTCTGGTTTGTTTGATTATCAATATTCGTATTCTATGTAGCTTTCATGAATGTGTCATTTTCTTTTTTGTTATTGTTCACTGCTACGGTATTTGTACTATGTTGCATTTTGTGATCTGAAATTTTATTTTATTTTCATATAGGCTGGCAACCTGGCATCCAAGAAGGAGCTGCTGACTGGGATGAGGATTGGGATAAATTTGAAGACGAAGGTATTGCCAAAAATGAGTTATTATAGGTCCAGTATTGTCTCTGAGATAATAAACTTCTTGTAGCACTTAAGATTCCTTTTACCTTTTCACCTTTTGGTAAATGGATCATATTGCCTACTTTTTGTAGTTTTTGTCGTCTGGTTGTGGTATGCCAACCTGTTTAGGAGTTTTAACTATTCGAGGTGATTGATTCAGAAGTTTAATTGTCAGGATTCACTTGCGTCAAGGAGCTCACTCTTGATGTGTCAAATGTCTTGGCACCTCCAAAACAGAAATCATCATCAGTTCAGAAAGAAAAAGCTCCCCAAGTTGAGAGTCCAACAACTGCTTCTTCACTTAAAGTTGATGTTAAGTCAGAAAAGCCTCAAAGTACAGATGCCAAGGTTGTTGAAAATGGAGCAGCATATGATAAAAATGAGGACGAGTCAGCAAAAAGTGCTCCGAACAGTCCATTTGCCAGCAGTACTGTTGGAAGCCCATCTAGAGAATTTTCAGATTCTAACTATGGAAAGACAACAGATGCAGATGCCTCACCCCGTAATAAGGAATCTCAAAGGTATAGTTCTCGATTTCTACCTATTTCACCCTGATAGGTGCAAAATTGTTGATATTCTAAACTTTCATGCTCAGTCATGATCATGCGGGTGCTGGGTCTATATATTCTGGCGACAAAGGTTCCGATGAACCAGCATGGGGGACGTTTGACAATAATGATGATGTGGACTCGGTGTGGGGTTTCAATGCAGTTAGTACCACCAAGGTAAGCCGATATTGTACATTCAGTAATTTTTTTTTAATTTTTTTTTTATATTTTCTATTTTTTTTTGTTTTTGTATTTTAGAGTGCATTCAGTATTTATTTATTAGAACTCAATTGTTTGACCTTATGTTTATTCTGACTGGATATTGCTCCATGATTGCTGTTAATACCACCTAGTTGTTTGTGGTGGTGACCACTTATCCTTGTTTTAAGAGTTTGCCTTAAGTGTCCTAATGCTTGCTGAGTTGTTTAGTTATTAAAGATGGTTCTGGGAATTGTAACATTATTTGAATAGTTTCTATCACCATTCTGATGGTTTCATCATGCAAATCAGTTAGTAGTATGGGTCTTTCAACCAAGTATGGCGAAACCGAGTTTCCTGATTTTAGTTTTGGTTCACTGTAGATATAAAAAGAAGGGGTTGCGGGATTGTTCTTGGTGCAATTAATTGCACATTGAAGGGGACTCTGATTTAAGCCTTAGATCTTGGTTAATCTTAGTCAAGATTTTTTTGTGTTGACAACTTGACATTGACAAGAGATGGTGCCATATTGCACACACTTTTCGAATATTGACAGTTTCCAGGTTAACAATGTATTAATCATTGTTAAAAATAGTGACTGGAAAAAAGAAAGTTAAATTTCAAGTTTAAAAACTAGCATTCATTGTCATGTTAGAAACACTTCTTGTTAACATTTTGTAGCCGATGGAAAGTTTCCATTATTTTGCACCTTCCAAGTAGGCATGGATTCTAGGTTCCAGTGAATCCGCTTTCTTTTCTAATAGCATGTCGGTTACATAGCACTTTCAAGCTTTTTGTTTTTGTGGTTTTATATTTGTTGTTATTGCTGGCATGCTGGATTGTGCTGTAACTGCTCTTAATCGTGTCTGATGTAGGACATGGATCTGGAGAGTAATAAGGATCACTACTTTTCTGGCCCTGGGGAGTTCGGCCTCAACCCTATCAGGACTGGGTCATCACAAGGAGGTGGCTTTTCCCAAAAGAGCCGCCCTTTTACTTTCGACGATTCTGTTCCTAGCACACCACTCTCAGCCTTTAATTCAGGGTATTCACCGCCAAGGTACAAGGATAGCTCAGAACCTTCATTTGACACCTTCTCTAGGTATGATTCGTTCAGAAGCACACAAGATACTGGATTTTTTCCTCAACCAGAAACACTCGGAAGATTTGATTCTATGCGCAGCAGTAGAGATTTTGATCAGGGTAATGGTTTTCCAACATTTGATGACATCCCAGACCCTTTTGGCTCTTCGGCGCCATTTAGGTCATCGCTGGACAGTCAAACTCCAAGAAGAGACTCGGACCCCTTCGGATCTTCAGGTCCATTTCGGACGTCACTGGACAGTCAAACTCCGAGAAGAGAATCAGATTTTTTCGGGTCTTCAGCGGCGCCGTTTAGGACATCATTTGACAGTCAAACTTCAAGAGGAGACTCGGACGCATTTGGGTCCTCTCTGTTTAGGACATCATTCGACGGTCAAACTCCAAGAAGAGACTCGGACCCATTTGGGTCTTCAGGGCCTTTCCGGACGTCATTGGAGACTCCGAGAAAAGACTCTGATCATTGGAGTGCATTTTAGTTAGGTAGTTGCTCGGCTTCGTTTTTGTGTCTGCTATTCGCCGTTCCAAGCCTTTCTATCATGAGTGTTACGGGCCTTGGCCATGTTTTATGCTTGAAATCTCTGTGCTTGTAATGTGTCTTTTGTATTTCATTTCTTTGTGTATGCATCTCGCATTGTCTTCATTCTTTTTTCCTTTAGCTTATAATTTTTCTCCGTAATTTTGGAATGTTCCTTGTCATATTGAAGCAAAGACCCCTATAGTTTTATCGTTACAAATTTGATGATTGTATTATTAAACTGGGGCTGTGCCTTTCTTTTTTCGACCTTAATTTGCTGTAATATTTTACCCCCTTAATAAAATATGTTCTGCTGATCTTTTATTTGTTCAAACAAGAACACTGTGTTTTGCCCGTGGTAGTCCAATTGGCCCATTCCTATTTTTCGCTCATTGCAGTTCAGCCATCGAACCATTGCAAATTTTTGTAGTGTCGAATGTTTAAACTATCGCGCTTGGTCATGAGATATTTACTTTGTCCTGAGCTTGACGTATTAATTAATGTCTAAGTTCATGTTATAAAGGCGAATGCCAAGATGCCGCTGGACTTGTTCAAAGATAACAAACATGATATTACACACTTGTCTATAACATTGCGCTTTATAATTTATAAACAATACTAAAATAATAAGAGCCTTGCCTGTTTGTCAATCTTATTTCTTGCACGGACAAGTGAGTGCTGTCCTTGAACTTGCCTGTGTCTTCAGCGCCTTGCAGCCTTGAGCTCGAACATTACATAGCATTTGGAGCTCTGGCAAAGATTGAAGCTGCTTGCAGCCGACTAAGTTGAGTTCAGACAACCGAGAAGCTCGTTTGATGCTTGCAGGTATGCTCCTAATCTTGGTTCCGGACAGATATATGCGTTTCAATGAGGTTGAGCAAACGAGACCATTAGGGATTTCCAATATACCGCTGTCGCTGAGATCTAGTTCTTCTAAAGAGCGAAAACCGGTGTAGGTGAAAGGCAATTTTTCAAGTTCCGGACAGTCATACAAGTAGAGACGTTTAAGTTGGTTAAACGGTAGATGCTTGTTGGGATAACCTTAAGGTGCTCGCAGCTACGAAGGTCTAAATTTTGAAGCCCAATTAGATTTCCAAATGACGAAGGAAGCTTTTGTACAGCTGTCCATCGCAAACTAAGAGACACCAAATGTTCCATTGGCTCCAAGATCTCTGGGAAATGTTCAAGTACAGAGCACCCATCGAGATTGAGTTCCTTGAGATATTTCAACTTCCAAATGTGGATTGGTAAACTCACAAGACTGCCGCAACGAACCAATGATAATTTAGTTATATTCAAGAAAACTCGCACGAGTTATGCAGCCATCTTGACCAAAACTACCAGAGAATTTCAGCTTACAACAGTTATTTGGAAGTTTCTCAAGGTCTTTGCAAAGAGTTATATTCAAGTAAGAAATGTTTTCGTTAGACCACACTGATTCAGGCAACACCTTTATACCACTTTCTTGTAAACCCAAGTATTGAATCTTTCCTGGCATCTTTGGAAGATACTTGAGGCTGGTGCAGCCTCCAAGATTAAGATGAGTAAGCTTGTCAAGATGTTGAAAACACCCAGGAATTTCAACCAAACTAAAACAGCCGCTGACATTTACGTTCACAATTTTTCACTTTAAAAGGCTTTCAACAACAGCAACCGATGCCTGGTCCTGGTTCTCGGCACATGGTGCCCCCAGCTGGGGGAAGGCCACCGAAGCCAGTTGCTCCTTCTCTATGCTGTGGAAAGGCAGCGGGCCAATCAGCAGAAACCCAGTGTACCAGAATGGGAGAAACATCTTGTAAATCAACTGAGTACAGAGGAGGTTAACTCGCTGAATTCAAAGTTCAAAGAAGCAACCGAAGCGGATAAAAAGGTATTTAGAACTTTAATGTTTCCCCAATTGTTCAGCTTCAGCAGCAAAGTGCTGTGTGCATGTTACATTCTGATAAATGTCAAATCATAACAAATATCCCAAAGACTTGGAATTCTTTTGATCGTGGGTTTTACTTTGCTCTTAATATCGCTCATTTCCATGGAAAAGATTTTGATCAAGTTTAAGTAGGGAGGCTGTTAGGGTTTTGAAGTTCATAATCAGTTCTTTGATATTAGTAATTTTAATGATTGGCATTCCGCATGTTTTTAGTGGATGGCATTCATTATACTTTCTTTTTGATACAGCATTTATTATACTTTATTGCAGTTTTGTTCCATTTTCAGCTTGTTTTTCCTCAACCTTTTGATGTGATTCCGTTTGTTATTTGCAGGTAGAAGAACTGGAGAAAGAAATTTTGGATGCTAGAGAGAAACTTGAATATTTCCGGGTCAAAATGCAGGAACTTGTGAGCACCTCATGTTTATTTCTGCCCTTTCTTTCTTGTAAGTCATTGGTTGTGCATATTGAACATTCTACAGTAGTTTTAATTTTTGCGTTTGAATATAATTGTTCTACGAGTGATAGATTTTTGGACGTCCTAATCATTTGTTGCTTTTAAAAAATCTGCAGACTTCTTAATATCTGATTTTTTTCAGTGGTGAAAGATGTTTTTATTTTTTAACAATTGGATGTTTGTGTCTGATCTGAATTAGTGTTGATACTTGAATTGACAAGTACACTTGGGAGGAAGTGCAGATCATGTGTTTTATCATTGTCCTATAGCTTTATATGTGTGGCTGAGGTTGTGTAGGGAAGGAAATGTAAGTTGGGTAATTCCTGCAGGGTACATAAGTAGTTTGGTGGTGATATGAAGGCTTTTGTGAGGGTGCAGTATGCCAGCAATTTGTTGGGGTTTCTAGGTTTGAGAGAAAGATGAGGATTTTTGAAAACAATATTTGGGTAGGCACTAGTTATGGAATAAAGTTAGATTTTGTTCATCACGTTGGCCGAGTATTTTCTCAATTTCATGATCCATATTCTTTGATTGGAAAGATACTGTTTTTGGATATTCTGGTTTATATTGAAGGTCCTGTCTGTAGGAAGAAACTGTATTGTTCATGTATTCTAGTTTTCATTGTTGTCCGTTTTAAGGTGGGGGACAACTTAACCAAAGAGAAGGCATTTTGTTGAGGAGATTGGGTAGGCATTAAAGCATTCCTTCTTTTGCACCATAATGGTGAGGAAATAAAGATCCAAATTTGGTTGAACAGGGAACTGAGGCATGGAAGAATTTATTACGTGTGTAAATTTAGACCACACTTTTAGAAGATAATTTATATTACTGTAGGCTCAGAATTTTTTAAAAGGCATTTGACTAAAAAATGTAAGACTTTCATATCTAGCTACTAGCATAAGAAAATGATGTTTTAAACTTTCAGTTTTTGAATGCTGATTCATATTTGCTTTAATCTGTTTTCCATTTGGTATAAGGTTTTTTGTACAAGAGCAGATGTGACAATTGCCGTAATGAGATCACAGAAAGGGCATATGCTGATAAACGTGAGGTATGCTGTAGGATACTTGAGCCTAAGCACATATTTGTATTAATCTTAAGTTACTGTCTTGGCTTGATGAATACTACATGAATCTAGGCTGAGTCCCAGGCTAAGAAATATGAAGAGAATTACAAACAAGCTGGAGATGCAGCTTCCAAGTTAACTATTGAAGAAGCCACGTTTTTTTATTTATAGGTACCTTTCACCACATATAAATTTGTGGACAATTAATAACAAGGACGAAATTATTTTATAGTTTTTAGGCCTAGTGGGATAGATAGTTGATGAAAGAGAGAAAGTAGTGTGGAAAAATAGAATCAGTTGAATGTCGTACCCCTAGTGGTACATTCTTTTTATTATCACGGACGGGTTATCTTACATGATTTATTTGCAGGAGAAAAAAATGGAGCTATACAGGGCAGTTGTCAAGATGGAGCAAGACGGTGGTGCTGATGATAAGAGTACTTACATTAGCTTATTCTTTATCAAACTATCTGATGGATTGTACATAGAACACAGAGTTTTTGTATATACTTTTGCTTTGGGTGGTCAAATTTTTTCAATTCATTAATAGCATTGCCTTTCTAGAAGCCGAAAGTCATGCTGTTGTTAAATAATCAAACTCCTACACAAAAACCCTTATTTTCACTATTATAATATTTTCCTAATCACTCTGGTTTGTCTGATTATCATAATTCGAATTCTATGTAGCGTTCATGAGTGTGTCATTTTCTTTTTCGTTATTGTTCACTGCTGCAGTATTTGTACTACATTGCATTTTGCAATCTGAAATTTTATTCTGTTTTCATATAGGCTGGCATCCAAGAAGGAGCTGCTTACTGGCATGAGGATCAGGATATGTTTGAAGACGAAGGTATGTCAAAAATGAATTATTATAGGTCCATTATTGTCTCTGAGATAATAAATTTCTGGTAGCACTTGGATTCCTTTTACCTTTTCACCTTGTGGTAAATGGATCATATTGCCTGCTGTTGTAGGTTCTTTGTCATCTGGCTGTGGTTTGCCAACCTGTTCAGGAGTTTTAACTATTTGAGGTGACTGATTCACAAGTTTACTTTTCAGGATTCACTTTTGTCAAGGAGCTCACTCTTGATGTGTCACATGTCTTGGCGTCTCTAAAACAGAAATCATCATCAGTTCAGAAAGAAAAAGCTCCCTCAGTTGAGAGTCCGACAACTGCCGCTTCACCTAAAGTTGATGTACAGTCAGAAAAGCCTCAAAATGCGGATGATAAGGTCGTTGAAAATGGAGCAGCATATCCCATCTAGAGAATTTTCAGATTCGAAGTATGGAAAGACAACAGGCGCATATGCCTCACCCCGTGATAAGGAATCTCAAAGGTATACTTCTAGATCTTAAGTTTTCTACATATTTAAGATACTCTGGTACCTGCAATATCATTGGAATTCTAAACTTTCATGTGCAATGATGATCATGGGGGTGCTGGGTCTCTGTTTTCTGGTGACAATGGTTTCGATGAGCCAGCATGGGGGACATTTGACCCTAATGATGACGTTGATTCGGTGTGGGGTTTCAATGCAGTTAGTACCACCAAGGTAAGCTGATATTGTACTACATTCAGTTTTCTTTTTTGAATTTTCGAGTGCATTCAGTGTTTATTTAATAGAAATCAATTCTTTGACCTTGTATTTATGCGACTGTGTCTTGCTCCATGATTGCTGTTAATACCACCTAGTTGTTTGTGGCGGTGATCATTTATCTTTTGTTTCAAGAGTTGCCTCAAGTGTCGTTATGCTTGCTGAGTTGTTTAGTTATTAAAGGAGGTCCTGGGAATTTTACCAATGCTTGAACAGTTTCTATCTTCACCATGTTTCCAGTTCTGATGGTTTATCATGTAAATCTGTTAGTAGTACGGGTATTTCAACCAAATATGGCGAAGAATGGGTTGCAGGATTGTTCTTGGTGCAATTAACTGCACATTGGAGGGGACTCTGATTTAAGCATTGGATCTTGGTTAATCAAGATTATTTTTGTGTTAACGTTGACAAGAGATGGTGTCATATTGCGCACATTTTTGGAATATTGACGGATTCCGGGTTAATCAATATATTTATCATTGTTAAAAATAGTGAAGGGGAAGATAAATTGGCCAAAATAACCATGAGCGGCTACGATATTGTAGGTTTCTTCCTCTGGGGAAAAAAAAAATTTAATTCTAGTTCCAGTGAATCCACCTTCTTTTCTAATAGCACGCCGGTTACGTAGCACCATCAAGCTTTTTGTTTTTGCAGTTTCATTTTTGTTATTGCTGGCATGCTGGATTGTGCTGTAACTGCTCTAATCATGTGTGATGTAGGATGTGGATCAGGAGAGTAAGGATCACTACTTTTCTGGCCCTGGGGAGTTCGGCCTCAACCCTATCAGGACTGGGTCATCACAAGGAGGTGGCTTTTCCCAGAAGAGCCGCCCTTTTACTTTCGACGATTCTGTCCCTGAACACCACTCCCAGCCTTCAATTCAGGATACTCACCGCCAAGGTACAAGGATAGTTCAGAACCTTCATTTGACACCTTCCCTAGGTTTGATTCCTTCAGAAGCACGCAAGATACTGGATTTTCCCCCAACCAGAAACACTCGGAAGATTTGATTCTATGCGCAGCAGTAGAGATTTTGATTAGGGTAATGGTTTTCCAACATTTGATGACATCCCAGACCCTTTTGGCTCTTCGGCGCCATTTAGGTCATCGCTGGACAGTCAAACTCCGAGAAGAGAATCATATTTTTTTGGGTCTTCAGGGCCTTTCCGTACAGAGACTCCAAGAAAAGACTGATGATTGGATTGCGTTTTAGTCGGGTAGTTGTTTTCTTTGTTTTTGTGTCTGATGATTGGATTGCGTTTTAGGCGAATTTCAAGATGCCGTTGAACTTGAAAATCAAGTTGTAAAGATGACAAATAGGATATTACAACTTGTTAATAATTTGCGCGTTACAATAAATAAACAATGTTAAAATAATAAAAGCCTTGCCTATTTGTGGAAAGAGATCCTCTCCAGATCAAAACATCCGGAGCTCCGGGATCAATTCATTCAGACCTTTAAAATTTGATCTTACAGCAAAAAACTATTGTGGCTTTTAAAAGTTTTGATTAACTTCTCTTCTTTTAACTGTTGGATCAAATTTTTAAGACCCGAATCATTTGATCCCTGAGTTCTGAATGTTTAGATCCGGAGAGGATCTCTTCCCCTTATTTGTTAGTCCAAGCCTTGCCTATTTGTCAGTCTTTTCTCTTGGACAGACAAGTGAGCTATCAAAGTACAAATTTGGCATTCATTATACTTTCTTTTTAATGCAGAAAACTCGCAAAGAGATGTGCATTCATCTAGACTTTCAGCTTACACCTGTAAACCACTGTATTGTAAATTTAAGTATTGAATATTTCCTGGCATCTCTGGAAGATACTTGAGACTGGTGCAACCTCCAAGATCAAGACGAGTGAGCTTGTCAAGATGTTGAAAATACCTAGGAATTTCAACCAAACTTACACAGCCACGGAGATTTATGTTCACAATTTTTAGACTTCTAGAGAGATTTGGAACTTCAGTTAGATATCTAGAGTCATGCATATCGATCACTTGTAAGTTGACAAGTCTCTGTATCAATAGTAAATAGAAATATAAAGAATTAATATAATTTCAACACTTGATTTGATACTAGAATTAAAATAGGCATATAATATAATATACCTGCTCTTCTTTCCAAAGCTTCTTAACTTGGCCACCTGGCATATGAAGCTCAACTAGATTTTCCGGAGAAAAATTTGACGGCAAAAATTCCAGTGGATATTGAAACCAGTCAAGATAACGAAGAGAATCGGGAAGGTCTAGAGAAGCGTTGAATTTGTAGCCACCATCCACAATTAGCATTATTAGGTTAGACATCTTTTTGAAGTCTGCACGTTTCAATGGTCGCTCTTGAAGATTATACCAATCAACCTGTATGCCTTCAACATTTGGAGTTTCCTGAGAATAAGAAGAAAATTTAAATGTGAATATAAACATATTAAAATGTAACGCACATTTGGAACAAAGAGTATTTGCGATAGTAATCATGTACAAGTGTCTTAGTCTAGTCAAATATCCAACATAATTGTATCATCCTCTACTTGTCTAAATAAACAAACATTTGTTCATATTCCAAACACTTCCTAACACAATAAATATTCAATCAAATTCATCTTTTAACAATCTCACTTCTTTATTATAAATTAGTTTTACTTTGTTCTTTTATCATCTCAAGTTTGTAATTTTTATTTTCTAAAAAAAAGAAAAGAAAAAAATTGAATGCATTTGGCTCTTACCGTTTTACTCCTCAATACACGATAGACATCCTCATCATTGAACAACCTACTCCGTTTACCGGGATCTTTAATACCTTGTTCTTGAACAATTTTCCTTCCCATTTTTTGTAGCAAATCGTGCAGCTCTATGGTTTCCCTTCCCATTTCATCGTCCATCTCTATGGTTTCCATTTCTGAATCAATTGATATGAGAGACATCTCAATGAGAATTCTAATTCCAGGTGTCGCAAAGAATCCACGAACATCTAACATTCGTTTTACCTCAACCACAGACTTCCCTTTAAGAAAACATGCTATTTCCAGAAATATCTCCTTCTCATTTTCTCCCAATCTATCATAACTTATTCTCAACACTTTCCGAATATCTCTACTGGGAAATCGTTTCAATTTGTTGAATTCATCTTCCCATTCTTCTTTGCTCTTGCAATTGAAGAACAAGGACCCCAGAACTTTAAGAGCTAAAGGAACGCCTTTGGCATAAGCCACCACCTTTTCTGCCAACTCCTTATAATCTGTTCTACGAGTACTGTTATTCTTGAAAGCACACGAACAGAAGAGCTGAAGAGCGTCATCCGGTTTTAGTACCTCAACCTCGTAGATATTATCCTTTTCAACAGTTTGCCTAAGTGTGCCCCTATCTCTACTTGTTATAATGATTCTACTTCCAGTGCCATACCGAAGACGATCGCCAGCTAAACGTTTCATTTGTATTGAACTACTCACATCATCAAGAACAATGAGGACCTTTGTGCGGCTGAGCCTTTCTCGAACCAAAGTTGATCCTATGGATAGACCTTCTTCCTTTAATATCTCCTTAAGAAGTGTTTTTTCCAAATGATCTAGTCCATTTGCTTGTTCTGAGTTCTCCGTAACATTCTTAACAAAACAAGAAGCTTCGAATTTAGAAGAGAGTTTGTGAAATATAGTTTTAGCAAGGGTGGTCTTGCCAATACCACCCATGCCCCAGATACCTACAGATAAGCAAGTGTCCTGTGAATGAATGTATAATAGCGATTCCATCCGCTCGATGCAGCTTTCATTTCCAACAAAGCCCTTTAAGGAGAGAGAACCGAGAGAGCTGGAAGGCAATATTTTGAATTCCGGACAGGCATACAAGTCGAGACTTGTTTCGACATCCTTAAGGTGCTTGCAGCCACTAAGGTATAAAGTTTGAAGCCTAATTAGATTTCCAATAGACGAAGGGAGCATTTCGACAGCTGTCCCATGCAAACTAAGAGACACCAAATGTTCCATTGGCTCCAAGATCTCTGGGAATTTTTTAAGTTCAGAGCAGCCAGAGAGATTCAGTTCCTCCAGATATTTCAACTTACAAATGTTGGTTGGTAGACTCACAAGGTGCTTGCAGCCACTAAGGTCTAAAGTTTGAAGACTAATTAGATTTCCAATAGACGAAGGAAGCATTTCGACAGCTGTCCCTTGCAAACTAAGAGACACCAAATGTTCCATTGGCTCCAAGATCTCTGGGAATTTTTCAAGTTCAGAGCAGCCAGAGAGATTGAGTTCCTCCAGATATTTCAACTTACAAATGTTGGTTGGTAGACTCACAAGGTGCTTGCAGCCACTAAGGTCTAAAGTTTAAAGACTAATTAGATTTCCAATAGACGAAGGAAGCATTTCGACAGCTGTCCCTTGCAAACTAAGAGACACCAAATGTTCCATTGGCTCCAAGATCTCTGGGAATTTTTCAAGTTCAGAGCAGCCAGAGAGATTGAGTTCCTCCAGATATTTCAACTTACAAATGTTGGTTGGTAGACTCAAAAGGTGCTTGCAGCCACTAAGGTCTAAAGTTTGAAGACTAATTAGATTTCCAATAGACGAAGGAAGCATTTCGACAGCTGTCCCTCGCAAACTAAGACACACCATATGTCCCATTGGCTCCAAGATCTCTGGGAATTTTTCAAGTTCAGAGCAGCCAGAGAGATTGAGTTCCTCCAGATATTTCAACTTACAAATGTTGGTTGGTAGACTCAAAAGGTGCTTGCAGCCACTAAGGTCTAAAGTTTGAAGACTAATTAGATTTCCAATAGACGAAGGAAGCATTTCGACAGCTGTCCCTCGCAAACTAAGACACACCATATGTCCCATTGGCTCCAAGATCTCTGGGAATTTTTCAAGTCTCTTGCAATCAACCAATGATAATTTACTTATATCCCTGGGAAGCTCAGAAAACTCGCGAAGAGATGTGCAGCCATCTAGATTAAAACAACCAGAGACTTTCAGTTTACACCTGTTGCTTGGAAGTTTCTCAAGGTCTTTGCAATGACTTATATTCAAGTAGGAAATATTTTCGTTAGACCAAACTGATTTAGGCAACTCCTTTATACCACTGCTTTGTAAATCTAAGTATTTAATACTTCCTGGCATCTCTGGAAGATACTTGAGACTGGTGCAGTGTCCAAAACGAAGATGAGTAAGCTTGTGGAGATGTTGAAAACACCCAGGAATTTCAACCAAACGTGCACAACGAGAGAGATTTATGTTCACAATTTTTAGACTCCCAGATAGATTTGGAGCTTCAATTAGATACTGAGAGTCATGCAGATCGATAACTTCTAAGTTGACAAGTATTTGCAACAAATTAAATAGAAATATGAAGAATTAATATAATTTCTACACTTAATTTCATAAAAGAATTAAAATAGGCATGTAATATACCTGGTCTTTTTTCCAAAGCTTCTTAACTTGGCTATATGGCATATGAAGCTCAACTAGATTTTCCGGAGAAAACTTTGACGGCAAAGATTCCAACAGATAATTCCACCAGCGAAGATAACGAAGAGAATTGGGAAGGTCTAGAGAAGTTGTGAATTTGTGGGGATGGCCAGGATAGTAATCAACAATTAGCAATTTTAGGTTAGACATCACTTTGAAGTCTGCACGTTCAAATGGTTGCTCTTTACACTGAGACCAATTAAACTTTATGGCTTGAACATTTGGAGTCTCCTGACAATGAGAGCAAAGTTTAAATGTGAATATATAGATATATATGTATATATATTGAACATGTTAAAATGTAATGCACATTTGGAAAAAGAATTCTAAAAAGTTGTAGAATAATCTATAAGTGTTTGAAAAAGAGCAGTGTGTATGTATTGATTTACATAACTTTACATGAGAGTTGTACAAGTAATGACACTCTTTACAAAGTGTTTAAGAATATCTGAAAGATTATTATCCTAACGAGTTTCAGATTTGAAATTCCAATGGGCATCAAGATTAGATGCTGCAGTAGATGCTTTATCATAATCTTAAGAGTATTTGCGATGGTAATGATGTAAAAGTGTCTAGTGAAATATCCAAGATAATTGTAACAAAATAATATAAATGAGTTTTACTTTGGTGTGTTAATCTAAAGTATGCTATTTGTTTTTTTTCTTAAAAATAGAAAAGCAAAAAATTAAATGCATTTGGCTCTTAAATGCATTTCACTTGTACTCACTAAATGAGAGCTTGAACCTATGTACTTGTGTAAACCCTTCACAATTAATGAGAACTCTTCTATTCCGTGGACGTAGCCAATCTGGGTGAACCACGTACATCTTGTGTTTGCTTTCCTATCTCTATCCAGTTATATACTTATCCACACTAATGACCGGAGCAATCTAGCGAAGATCACAAAAAGCGATCGTTTTCGCTACCTAGGATCTATCTTGCAAGAGAACGGAGAATTAGATGGAGATCTCAACCATAGAATACGAGCTGGATGGAAAGAGTGCATCCGGCGTGTTGTGTAACCGTCGTAGGCCACTGAAGCTCAAGGGAAAATTTTATAGGACGGCAATAAGGCTAGCGATGTTGTATGGCACAGAATGTTGGGTGGTGAAGCATCAACACGTACACAAAATGGATGTAGCGGAGATGAGGATGCTTCGTGGGATGTGTGGGCACACGAGAAAGGATAAGATTGGGAATGAGGATATCCGAGGTAAAGTAGGAGTAGCCGAAATTGTAGGAAAGATGAGAGAAAATCGGCTCCGGTGATTTTGGACATGTGCAAAGAAGGCCGACTGACGCTCCGGTTCGAAGATGTGACTACGGGACAGAGGTTCAGGGCCGAAGGGGTAGAGGAAGACCTAGGACAACTTTGGAAGAGACTCTAAGAAAAGACTTAGAGTACTTGGATCTAACGGAGGACATGACACAAAACCGAGCGCAATGGCGTTCTAGGATTCATATAGCCGACCCCACTTAGTGGGAAAAGGCTTTGTTGTTGTTATTGTTGTTGTTGTTTGGCTCTTACCGTGTTACTTTTCATTACATGAAAAACATCCTCATCGTTGAACAACCTACTACGTTTACCGGGATCTTCAATACCTTGTTCCAGAACAATTGTCCTTCCCAATTCTTCAAGCAGATCATGCATCTCTATAGTTTCTCGTCCCCATTTTGAATTAACTGATATGAGAGACATATCAATGAGAACTTTAATTCTGGCTGCCACGGAGCGTGTACGGATAGCTAACCTTTTTTTTACCTCATTCACATCCATCCCTTTATGAAAACATGCTATATCCAAAAATATCTCCTTCTCATATCTTCCCAATCGATCATAACTTAGTTTCAACACTCTTTGAACATCTTCATTGCGACTTTCTTCCAATTTGTCCAATTCATTTTCCCAGTCTTCTATGCTCTCACAATATAGGAATGAGGACCCCAGAAGCTTAAGAGCTAAAGGAACGCCTCGGGCGTAATAAACCGCCTTTTCTGCGAACTCCTTAAAATCTGTTCCAGGAGTACTGTTATTTTTGAAAGCACGCAAATAGAAGAACTGAAGAGCGTCAAGTGGTTTTAATCCCTCAACCTTGTAGATCTTACCTTCTTCAACAGTAAATGTTCTCCTATCTCTACTTGTGATAATGATTCTACTTCCATCGCCATACCGAAGACCCTTGCCAGCTAAACGTTCCATTTTCGTTGAATCACTTACATCATCAAGAACAATGAGGACCTTTGTATTGCTGAGCCTATCTCGAACAATATCTGATCCTATGGATAGACCTTCTTCCTTTAATATCTCCTTAAGAAGTGTTTTTTCCAAGTTTTCTAGCCCACTTTTTTGATCTGTTTCTGGAACATTTCTAAGAAAACAACAGGCCTCGAATTTAGAAGAGTGTTTGTGAAATACGGCTTCAGCAATGGTGGTCTTGCCAATACCACCCATTCCCCAAATACCTACAGTAATGCAACCGTCCTGTGAATGAATGTCCAATAGCTCTTCAACTTTCTTGATGCTGCTTTCAATTCCAACCATGCCCTCTAAATCGCAGGATGATTCGCGAGCCAATTTGGTCCAAATATCCTTTACAACTTTCTTAATTAAATCGGCATCCGTCCTGGCATATATATATATATATATATATATATATATATATATATATATATATATAAATGTATATATGATTATGAAGGAAAGCAATAGTTAATCTTAAATATACCTTACAAAATCTTAGCAGAAATCAATCGTCACAGGTTTAAAGAAAATTTAAAATTTTGTACACGTTAATTAAAGAGTTAGTTTGTTACCCTGCGTTTTTTGGATGAGGAAACCCAGATATATTGGCTGCATTCTTCAAAGCCTCTTTCCACTTGTCCACCTTGTCGATACTTTGGTGTTTAGCAAATGCAGCCGCATAAGTCCCCTGTTGGTCTCGTACATCCGATACATCGGTATGGTAAAAAATGGGTATCACGAACTGGCCTTCTCTTTTTTTGTTGCATTCGATTATATGCACAAGCTCATCCAAACACCATGCGGAAGTAGCATAGTTTTTTGAGAAAATGATCACCCAAATCTTAGATTTCTTGATTGCCTCTAGAAGAGCAGGTCCGATTTCTTCTCCTCTCTTAAGATTGTTATCTATGTAGGTTTCAATTTTCTTTTGAACTAAGGCTTCATGAAGATGACAGGTAAAAGTACAGCGAGTGTCCTTTCCTCTGAAGCTGATAAACACATCGTACTTTTCTAGAAGTGGGGGGATATAATCAGCAACATCATCATCAGCAACAACAGTAGAATCAGCTACAACAGAATCAGACCCAGAAGACGAAGACGAAGAAGAAAATGTTAAGGATCTGCAGCACATGTAAAACAGAGTCCCGATGGCGATGACGATGATGTTGAAAACTTGAATGAACCCAATCAACTCCATCCCTCTTATCTCTAGATCGGAGAGATCAGAGTTTACCATAGAAAAATTGAAATTGTAGTTCTTATTAGGTATGTGCACAAAATTGCAAAGGTTCCAGGGAGGACAAAAATTGAAAAATTGGAGAGACAAGGATTAGTCACTTTCACATACTTAAAAATATTTGATAATTGATACTGCTACTACTTTAAAATTTTCTTTTAAATATAATTAATCAAAAGAAAAGTTTGCCCAAAAGCTTTTTTTTTTGGAAACTGCCCAAAAGCATTTTTTGTAGAGCATCTTTCAGTAAAATATACACACTTTCGAAGAAAATCATAAAGGAGTAAACAAAAAAAATATAATTGCGCAGAAACTATGTGCTTTCAAACGGAAGAAAATCCCTAGTGGAGGAATTAAAGAAAGAAAGATGGAATTGAATCCAGCTCCTCCTGATGGAGGAAGTTTCCTAGTGCTAGTGGAGGACACATGGGATGGGGCCTTAGGTATCGTCTGGTATGCAGACAGGACAGGACGGGACGGGACGGGACGGGACGAGACGGGACGGGACAGGAAGGGACAAAACGAAGAGGGAGCAAAGATGCCCTCGGATGGAAACAAGGAGGAAGAAGAAGAAGACGGATAGGTTATAATTTTGTGTTCCACGGATGTGGAATGAGTCGTTCCAGGGAGTGAGCCGGAACAAAAATTCACCCAAAATTCGTTCCGTGGAACATCACGTTCCACCCGTTTTAGGCACACCAAACGTGGGACGGAACGCTTCGTCTCACTCCGTTTCGTCCCGTCCCACGTATTAAACGGTACCTTAATGAATGTGCAATATTCAAAATCAATGGTAAATGGTCATAAAAGGGGCACATGCGATGGGACAAGAATTGTCTGCTCTCTCACTTTCGGTGCTCTCCCGTGCCCTCCTGTTAGTGTGATCACGGTTAAGTCACGTCAACATTTTATATTACTATTCAATTTTGTTTTATTATCTCTTAAAAAAAATATAAAATGTTAACGTGCCTTAACTGTGACCACATAAAACATGAGGGCACGGAAGGGCACTGGAAGTGGAAGGGCAGACAATCTGTGTCACATGCGATGGGGCTTTACTTGACGCACTTATTCTTCTTTTTTTTTTTTTGTTGGAGAACAAGGAGTAGCATTCCACGGGCATAGAGGCCAAAGAAAACAGGAAAGCCTAAGAAAGGCAAATAGCATAGCTTGAAAAAGCAAAGAAGGCAGAGCAAGGAAGATCAGAGAAAGCGAGACGCTACAACCAAGTGGAAGCGTCACCCCCGAGCACTGCCTACCCCGCCTAATGAGGACAAGGAAGTCCATCATTGTTCAAAACAAAAGCTAACGAAGATGGGGGCCGATCAGCCCAAACAACATCACACATCTCCGTACAATCCCGCGACGTAAGCACATCTGCCGCCATACTTTACGCACTTATTCTTCTTTGACATGACCAAATAAGAGAAAAAACATTTATGTACAACCGAAAAATCACTATAATAGTTATGGTAAGTCAATCATACACTATTAATTATGTCATAAATCCTCATAGTAATTATGTCATAGACTTTTGCCCAACTAAGTACTAACAGCTTCATAGGCCATTGACTAGAATTAGAACCCATTTTTTTCTTTTTCTTTTTCAAGGTTTATACTTTGGAGAGTTTTTTTTTCTGTTAAAGGCTGGGAGGGATTCAGATGGTGGCGTGCAATGAGAATGGGGTGGGCTGGGCTGGGCTGGGCTGGAGGTTCAAATTTTTGGATTAAAATTTGAAAAAGTGGGCGATGGTGGGGTGGGGTTCATTGATTGCAAGAAGGTGTCAATAAAGAGAGACGATAAATACAGTAGGGGTAATAATATCAAATTATAGATAAAAATTTATAAATTAAATGATATAAAAGTTAGTGATTAGTTAGGATTTAAAAGTTGATAAACGTACTTATTTTTATTAGTGACACATTATCTAATTTGCATATTTTGTTTACAAATTTAGCCATAGGTTCGAGAAAAAGAAGAGACCAAACACTACTCCCAAACGCGTTTCCTTATTATCTCATACCTGCTCACCTCACGCGTTCACCATACATTTGTTTCCGCACTCCAAGCCTCCCACAACAAATCAAACCATTTATTTGGGAAAAATTTTAATATTTTGTTTTCTCATCTTTTCTTTAATTTTAGTATATTTGTCCATACATTTTGATACCAATTCGGTGCACTTATATTCTCATGAATATAGTCAGGACCGGCCCAGGCACAGTGCGGGTTGGATGACCGTTCAAGGTCCAAAAGAAATGGGGGCACCAAAATTATTATGGCAGTATATTCATATATGTTTTCATAAGAATATATATATTTAAAATTTGGTTAAATAGTCAAGAAATTTAACTAGAACTAGTGGATTTTGTGCTTTGAAATCTATATGCATGCTTATTCTTTCAATTTTTACAAATTTCTATTTGGTTGTTAATTTCTTTTTAAATTACTAGCTAATAGCTATGTGGGTTGCAATTTCTAAACATTTGTTCAAATTCAGGTCTAACCTTTTAAATGAGTAATATGTAAACCAAATTTACAAATCATATGACGTGTCACTAATAGGTTTAATTTAGTGCTCATTCATTACTTATACATATCTGTTGATGCACAAAATCAGTGAGGACTTTGGTACAACAGAAAGTGTCAAGTTTGTGACCTTCGCTAGATTGCTCTTGTCACTAGTGTGGATAAGTATGTAAATGGATAGAGACAGGGAAGCAAACACAAGATGTACATGATTCACCCAGATTGGTTAAGTCCACGGAGTAGAGGAGTTCTCATTAATTGTGAAGGGTTTACACAAGTACATAGGTTTAAGCTCTCTTTTAGTGAGTACTAGTGAATGATTTAGTACAAATGACATTAGGAAATATTGTGGGAGAATGATCTCCTTTTATAGAAGAGAGTTTCTAGCTTTGTTCTAACATTGACACGTGTCGTGTTGTGATTGGCTTCTGATGTTGACACGTGTCGCGCTATGATTGGCTTCTGATGTCGACATGTGCCGTGCTGTGATTGGCCTCCTAGTTGGAGGGAAACTCTTTTGGGTCCTTAACGGTATAACGTTGACCGGTACTCGGTAGTTTTGGGATTAGTCAAGTATGGTACAAACATTTGGTTGTTAATTTCAACATTTGGTTAAATAGTCAAGAAATTTAACTAGAACTAGTGGATTATGTGCTTTGAAATCTATGTGCATGCTTATTCTTTCAATTTTTACGAATTTCTATTTGGTTGTTAATTTCTTTTAATTACTAGCTAGTAGCTATGTGGGTTGCAATTTCTAAACATTCGTTCAAATTCAGGTCTAACCTTTTAAATGAGTAATATGTAAACCAAATTTACAAATCATATAACGTGTCACTAATAGGTTTAATTTAGTGCTCATTCATTACTTATACATATCAATAAAGACTACCAAGCCTACCAATTTTGGACCTCCATAAGGGATGGTTGAGGAAGAAGACGACGAGGATGATGAGGCCTTAGACGTGCTTCCTAAAACCTTCTTAAAACGCAAGCTCGTTGAACCACTACAAGACAAATTGTCATTAGCGAGGGTTAAATGTCATCGGAATCGACATTTTGCCATCACAAATACTTATTTCCGACGGGAAAAAGCTCTCATTGGGTGTCGAAAATTGTCTCGTTGGAAATACTTTTTTTCATGCCAGCTATCAAAAATACTTTATTATCGATGCACAAGACTTGTCGTTAGTCGTTCGTTTTTCGTTAGAAATGAATTTTCGAAATGGCAAACTTATTTTATTTTTGTCATGGAAATATGGTTGCAAATACTTATATAGTTATCCAAATTACTTTCCAAAAGACGACATGTTTTTTGTGATGTTGTTCCGACCAAATGTTTTGACCTGTCCCTAATTTTTAGTTTTTATAAATTTTAAAAGCGGATTTGGAGTAACGGTATTACCATTTATTATTTTATATATTTTTATAAGTACTATTATATTATTTTAAGATTATCTTTGGTAAGAAATGAGGGAAAAAGAAGAAGAAACGGAGGAAGAAGGGAGAAAGAAGAAAGAGCATTGGCTGCCCAATTAGAGAAGAGGGGGTAAATCAGTTGGAGATGAGGGGAGAGAGATGGACTAATGGGAGGAGAAAACAAGGAGGGAAAGGAGAGAAGGGGGAAAGCATCCAACCAAGGCCGGATCCCCTCGACCCAGCCTTCGATCAGACTTAAACCTGGACATCCCGAGTAGTTTTCCTGCGACATTGCACCCTTTTTCCCACGAATCAGGACTCCCCATCACCTGAAAACACCCTCACGCCCCTCCTCCTTCATTGATCACCAACTATTTGAGCGGATAAGGTCCCGTTTCACGATGAGTTTCGTCGTGGGTGTCCCAAAGCCACGACGATGGTGATCCACCGATTCTGCAACCATCATTGTCGACCACCACCCTCGTTCACCTTCTCTGGAGGTCAGGAGCAAGGCCCAAACAAGTTTAGGGACATCAGAGCTGCAAATTCGTCGAATTGAACCACACCCAATTTCTAGGGTTTTCGACTGGTTTGAGACAAATTGGAGCATTTCCCAGCCGAATTGGACCTCAGCCCATGTATATAAATTGTTCCCCATATGTTTTTTACTCTACGTGCCTGTAAAATTTGAGGGGGGCCGACTGCCACGTGTGGTGGCGACGCGTGGGTTGAGGCATCCCCTGACCTTTCTAGGCTAAATTTAATACTTCAATTTCATATGTGAAGTCCGATTGATGAAATTTCCGTCGTTTGAACTTAGTTCTATTAAGGTCCGCCACTTGAATAGTATAGCAATCGATGATCCGACCGTTGGACCGTCACTAAACCTTAATATGTTATAGTATGTAATATTTGAAGATCATAGGAACTTACGGATCGGGAATCCGACATACGGATCTTCCTGAATTGAATTTATAAGTTCATAAAATAAAACGTTGACCGTCACTTGAGTTTACAATTGGCGGAGATCCAACTGTTGGATCGTAATGAAACTTTAGTATGATGTTTTAGAAGCATAATGTGGATCTTTGGAAGTTACAGATCGGAAATTTGAGATGTGGATCTTCCGGATCAAGTTACATGTTCTATCAATAAGAATTATGAGACGTGACTGAATATTTGTTCTAGGAGACGATCATTCGTAACGCCTCGATATTCGTGCTAGGAAGTTGTAGCGCGGACCTCAGGTGAGTGAGTATTTTTCCTTTTTATAGTGTGTGTGTGTGTGTATATATATATATATATATATATATATATATATATAAACTTTATAGTTTCCACAAATGCTTTGAACTGAGTTATGCATGCTTTGAACTGAGTTATGCATATCATATCATGATTAAATAATTTTATATTTTAAATATTGCATTGTTATACTTGTGAATTGTATGATGTGATGCTGAGGAGACTCAGGTGAGGTTCAAGTGAGTATTATGTGATTGAATGGGTTGTATTGCGTTGGTATGCATACATTTATTTAGAGCTCATCATGGCTGCACCTTGGTATTAGTGCTCCCGTCCGAGGCCAGGGCTAGCCTTCATGTGATTGTTCACCTCTCACACCGCACGCTCACCTTGGATCCAAGTCTAGTGCTAGCATGTCGTACAGACTACAATATGTGGTTCTGACTCGTAGGTGACCCACAATTTATCGCATAGCCTTTACGTGATCGTAGCACTTGAGCGTACATATTTATACCCAGCCTGTCGTACATGTCACACTAGGTGACTTTGACTCGTTTGCTAGCCAGATTGATGAGCTATAGGTCCAGTCGTATAGGTCACATTGGGTGACTCCGACTGGCATGTTAGTTTAGATCGATTGCACATCTGGCTTACATATAGTAGTGCTGAAATGTTATAACATGGCATGCTTCTATTTTCATTACCTTGAGCATTGATTATTATACTTACGTAGTATTTTCTGGGAATTGTACAGGTTTTACGGTGAGGGGTTATAACATTTTCAAAATGTTTTTATTAAAACTTTATTTCCAAGCCCACTCATCCTTGTTTTTCGCCCCTCCAGGTTCTAGTAGCAGAGTTTTCGTACCGACGAGGATTATTGGCAAATCTTGGTGTAGACGATTACCATTAATGGTATAATTCTCATCCTATTTTACTATATTGTACTTATGCTCTGTCATCATGTGTGAATTGGGTTTATTCTTACTCACAGCGCACTCTTGTATTTAGGCACTTTTAGGTTTAAATTTATTCACATTTTCCACATCACTACACTTTATGGCTTCGTCACCTTCCAGGTGTCGGCCAACATAACTTGATTCGGAGTCCTAGTTGACATTTCAGATCGGGGTGTGTCACCAAACAATTGTGTCAGAAAATCCTTTTGGAACAAAATAATCTATATTTGTGAGAGTGTACAATCGTCACAATTATAATCTCTGACCCTTAAATACTGCTCTAGGCTGTCGCAAATATTATTTTCTATACAATAGGGTTATCTTAAAACACCTCACTGGAAAAAATAAAATGAAAGACATTTCCAATGGGAATTGAGGTAAGAAATATATGCTTTATGGTAAAAATTCCACTGAGCATTGTTCAAAAAATATTTTGTATTATCTTTAATAAAACAATTATATAAGATCAATGTGGAAATGCCAGTACATTTATTACAAACCTAAGATATGTGTTTGAACATATTAACACTAGTCCTCAAACTCCGAAATGCAAACTTGAATTGTTTTGAAGATGTGTTGATAAAAGCATCTTCCCTTTTGTACATACAGTGAATGTAGCTCATTCGTCACTTCATATAGCTCCTTCATCACTCCTCATATATCTCACCATGCAAAAACCACACAACCAAAATTTAAATAAAAGCATACATAGGGCGACACGTGTCAACATCAAAGGCCAATCACAGCATAACACGTGTCAAGGTCAGAACAAAGCTAGAAACTCTATTCTATAAAATGAGATTATTCTCCCACAATAATCCCTAATGTCATTTGTACTAAATCATTCACTAGTACTCACTAAAGGAGAGCTTGAACCTATGTACTTGTGTAAACCCTTCACAACGAATGAGAACTCTTCTACTCTTTGGACGTAGCCAATCTGGGTGAACCACGTACATCTTGTGTTTGCTTCCCTGTCTCTATCCATTTACATACTTATCCACACTAGTGACCAAAGCAATCTAGCGAGTGTCACAAACTTAACACTTTCTGTTGTACCAAAGTCTTCATCGATTTTGTGCATCAACATTCGGCGCCGTCTGTAGGAACGACACTTATTCCCACTCTCTTCAGCTTTGTCAAGTTGGTTTCCACCATTCGTACACTCTCTTTTAGCCAGGCATCCCTCTCCAACATGGGGATCGAAGGAAGCCACGACACACAGAATGACACCCTTCTTGCACCTAGGATGAAACAACGAAAGAAGGAAGGAAAGAAGCTCGTTCTTCAAGCTAAAGTCGAGGAGCTGGAGGCTCAGAACAACAAGATAGCAATAAAGAATAAGATCCTCCAAGAACAATATGAGAAGCTCTTCGAGACATTCCACAAAACTAGGCGTACTCAAACATGCGAACTTGTTGCCCATGTGGACATCAACCATCATCTGGGTGCCCTCCAACACGGAGGGTCACCTTCTTTCAACATGGGTATCTCTGATGAGGAGCGAGCTAATCATCAAAACATTAATCAACATGAGACTTCTCTCAACCCAGCTGCTTTGATCCGAAGCAGGAGAAGTGGAGGAAGACACCTCCTTGCATAAGGGTTGGAAGGATCGAAAGCCTTTTATTGTAACTGCCAAGACTTTCTAAAGCAACGTCGAGAGAATCCCCTCCACATAAGCTCGAAGATCAATGACCCAAGGGTTTCTGAAAGACTCGGTCCCCTCCCACGACCTAGGCCAGCTGCCCATTTAAGGAAGGAACGACAGGTCCTAGAGGAACATGAAGGTACAGGGGACTCGGAGGTATTCCGACAGACTAGCCTTAGAAGTCAGTACGGCGAGTCCAAGAAAAAATCACACGCTCTTGCTCAAACTTTCCTACTTCCGAGAGACGATGGAGACTTACGGAACAAAATTCCAGTGGTACATGACTCCACTCAGGACCCCTTTGTCCTACAGCTTCTTAAGGAAGTAAACAAGTTGAAGGCCGAACGTCATGGCGAGAAACCTGACTGGAACCAACCCAGGCCTGGCCTTCTCACAAGGAGGATCCTCGACACCCCCTTCAAGTGAAGACAAAACAAAAGCTTGGTTTACAACTCTATACTGGAAGGGAAGACCCGATTGAACACCTTAACCTCTTTGAGTCCACCATGGCATATCAGATGCACACCGACGAAGAGCGATGTCTTCTCTTCCTTTCCACCTTTTCTGGCGGATCTCTAAACTGGTATTGTCGTTTTCCACCCGAGACAGTAAACTAATTTGAGGAACTAAGGAAACTGTTTGTCTCTCAACACATCTTCCAGACCAATTACACAATCATCATTACTACCAATCTCACCATCATATTATGGGGAAATCAAACATCATATTAAAGTGAAATCAAACTAAACAGATCTTAATGATTACCCATTAATAATCTAATAGGTTGATTTGCCATCTCTATTTTTAAAGCTATCAAGAGATCATAAGAGAATCAAGAACTTTGCCTAAAATTATGTGCCTTGGCCTAAGTAAGTGATTAGGGTGCACTCCATCTCTCTCCTTCTCTTTAGGCACTAAACTAAGCGAAGGCACGGGTAGAAATTGGGAAGCAAGCAAGGGAAGATAGAGCAGTTGCCTGCAGAGACTAGATTATATTTTAGTTCTGCAATTGTATCAGTTGACTTGATTTGACTACTTGCACAAAGTTATGGTGCTCCGAATACGAAGCCTCCAAGAAAATATCCAAAGAGATGATGGGAAAGAAATGGAAATGAAGAAGAAAGACAAATTAAGGGCACATCATCATCGGTTCATACCTTTTATTAAAGCTAGCTAACTACTCACAAGTCACACAGTAGTGGCAAACACACAGTAGCCCCCCTTCGCAGCCTTATGCGCTTTAAGTACAAAAAAGCCATTGAGCTCGCACCACACTTTGAGTTTTAAAACTTTGTTAAATGTGTGGAACATGTTAAAATTTATTTACATCCATATCAAAATCGATTTATATTCTTATGTTCAATAATGAACAAATGATACATGTTATAGAATACAGTAAGCCATTCATATAGTTATAATACACATAGAAACATCTTGTTTTCTACGTCCCAACTTTTCACGTTATTGTTTAGTATTTCACTATTCTTTCCTCTTTACTGTCAAAATTATGATTTTCTTGTACCTGCATAGGATTTTTAGAAATAGTTCAAACCTAACATGCAATATAGAACTTCTGCTTTTCACTTGATTATTGATTTTTAGAAATGAATCAAAACTAACATGCATAGGGCTTTTTTATTCTCGTCACAGTCAAATTTGAACTATATTATTGTTAGCTCATTGTGAGATTTAGTCAACCCTCTTACCTTAGTGTAGATAATATCGTTTATTACAAAAAAAAAGAAGGGATGTTGTTGGGGTGGGATTTATTGAATGTGGGAAGGTGTTAAGAAAAAGAGACAATAAATACGGTAATGTTTAGAGAGAGAGGGGGCTTCTCATTCACGACATGGAGAAATTTTTCATTGTTACCTGAACACGGGTAGTATATCACGTGTTATTATAAAAATGGTGGAAAATTTTATTTTTTAAGTTGTTAAATTTTTAACACAAATATCTCACTATTTATATAATGACACCTAATGTATCATTCCGTGTTCCAAGCACCTTGAAAAAATAAGTGACCAAAAGTGACCAAACACTACTCCCAAGCGCCTCTCATTCACGACTTGAGGGGGTTGGTTGGGCAGTAGGAAAATAAAAGTGATCAAATGCTACTCCCAAGTGCGTTTCTTTATCGTCTCATACCTGCTGACCTCACGCTTTCACCATGCATTTGCTAGTTTGGATATCTCGTCCAAGACTAGTAAATTTGGTAATCAAAATACCAATGCTGGTGGAACAAAATTTCAGAAGAATTTCAAGTTTAAAGGAAAGTAGTGGAACAACAAGTTCACTTCAGGTGTAAGGAATGAAACTAGCAACACTGGTGGTGCTTGCGTATACTGTGATAGGCTACACTATGGAGAGTGTTGGCTGAAAAGGAAGGTTAAATGTCACAAGTGTGGCAAACTTGGTCATATTGCCAGGATTTGCAATCTTAATAAGAATGTTCAGCAAGGGAACTTCGTAAACAAAGTGGAGGAACCTGGAAATCTTTTCCTGGTTAAGCAAACAACTGAAGTAAAAGTTGTGAGTGACATATGGTATATTGACAGTGGATGTAGTAACATATGACCTCTAGAGAATATCTACTTGTAGACATTGATAAAGGTGTTAGAGCAAAAGTGCAAGTTGGCACATGAGTTCTTGTTGATGTGAAGGGCAAAAGAACTCTTGTTATTGATACTGAGAAGGGAAAAAGACATATAAGAGAAGTCATGCTAGTACCTGGACTTGCAGAGAACCTACTCAGTGTTAGATAGATGACTGAGCATGGATATTTCCTTGTGTTTGGTGACTATAAGGTGGATATCTTTAATGACAGGACATTGACAAACTTGGTGGTTAGTGTGAAGCAAAAAGGGAACAGGTGTTTTCCATTGGTTTTCAAATCTAATGATCAATTGGTGTTGAAGGCTAGTGTGCATCAGTGTGCTACAATGTGGCATAGAAGACTTGGACACCTCAATTATAAGAGTTTCAAGCAGTTGCAGGAACATAATATGGTTATTGGACTACCTGTGATGCATGACTGTGAAGGTGTGTGCCAATGATGTGCATTGGGAAAGAATCACAAGAAGTCTTTTCCAAGAGAATCAACTTGGAAAGTAAGGATGCCACTAGAGCTGATACACTCAAATGTATGTGGCCTCATGCAAACACCAACAATGAGTGGAAATAGATACTTCATTACATTCATTGATGACTACTCGAGGATGTGTTGGATCTATTTCATGAAACACAAGTCAGAAGTCTTCCATGTGTTCAAGAAGTTCAAGGCTATGGTTGAGCTTCAAAGTGGTTATTCTGTGAGGAAATTGAGAATAGATAGGGGTGGAGAATTCAATTCAAGTGAATTTGAAAAGGTCTGTAAATCTTTGGGATTAGAGAGACAACTCACTGTTGCATATTCTCCCCAACATAATGGAGTTGAAGAGAGGAAGAACATAACTATAGTGGGAATGGCAAAATGCATGTTGCATGATAAAGGGATTCCCTATAATCTGTGGGGTAAGCCGGTAAGGCAGTGAACACATATGTGTATTTACTAAACAGATGCCCTACAAAAGCATTGAAGAATGTGACACCTTTTGAGAAGTTCAGTGGAAGAAAACCTGGAATTAAGCACCTTAGAGTGTTTGGCTTAGTGTGTTACTTTCTTATTCCAGGAAATCTGAGACATAAACTGGAGGAAACTAGTGTCATTGGTATCTTCATTGGATATGGCACTTTTGAGAAAGGGTATAAAGTGCTTAATCCTAAAACACAAAAGGTGATACTCTCAAGGGATATGATTTTTTATGAGAATGGCAAGTGGGATTGGGAGAAACATAAAGTCAATGAAGTATGCATTCCATTTTCTGCAAATGAATCTCTGGAAATGAAAGAAGTTGATGAAGGTCCAGATTCTATGGAACAAGTTATATCTAGAGGTTCTCAAATTCAAACTGAAGACTCTCCAATTAATGTCTCAGGTGCATCAAGCAATGCAATTTCTACACCTCAGTCTGATGATACTCCACTGAGATATAGAAGTTTGAGCGAGATTTATGAAAGATGTCATGTGTGTATCATTGAACCAGAGTGCTATAATGAAGCTGCACAAGATGACGCATGGAAGAAGGCAATGGAAGATGAAATTGGGATGATTGAGAAAAATAAGACTTGGGAACTAGTGAAAATACCATCTGATAAACCTGTGATTGGGCTGAAAATGGGTGTACAAAACAAAGTTGAACTTAGATGGCTCAGTTCAAAAGAACAAAGCTAGACTTGTTGCAAAAGGCTATGCACAAAAGTTTGGGGTAGATTATAATGAAACATTTGCACCTGTTGCAAGGTTAGACACAATTAGGACTCTAATTGCACTGGCTGCAAAGAACAAATAGAAGTTGTTTAAGCTAGATGTGAAATCAGCCTTCTTAAATATCAAAGCCTACTCGTTTAACATATAAGCCAATGAATGTCAAACCTACGATGTTAAGCTACAAGCCAAATCCAAGCTACAAGTGATGCTTTAATTCCTAGAAAAAATAAAAACAAGTGAATTTCACACTACATAATCATGGAGTGCTAGCAATAGTTCTTCACTATTGGAGATCGCCTAAAGATTTGGAATTGCCATTTTGAGCACAGGTGGCAAACCAATCTATTAGATTATTAATGGATAACCATTAAGAGTCTAAAACCTATTTAGTTTGATTTCACCATAATAAGGTATACACAATCATCATCACTACCAATCTTCCCATCATATTACATTATAATGAAATCAAACTAAACGGATCTTAATAATTATCCATTAATAATCTAATAAGTTAATTTGCCACTTCTATTTTCGAGACTATCAAGAGGTCATAAGAAAATGTGTGGAATATGGTAAAATTTATTTGCATCCATATCAAAATCTATTTACATCTTTATGATCACGAACAAATGACACATGTTATAGAATATATTAAGCTATTCATATAGTATAATACACATAAAAAAAATATTTTGTTTTTTATGTCCCAACGTTTCACATTGTTGTTCAATAATTCAGCCTTCTTTGTTCTTTACTGCCAAAAAGATATTTTCGTGTACCATGCATATGATTTTTAAAAATGGATCAGAACTAACATGTAATATCAAAATTCTGCATTTTGCTTGATTATTGATTGGGATACAATCTAAGCTTGAGAAAAGCGTTCCATGGGCTGAAATATCATAGTTAAGAAAAGAAAAAAGCACGTTACCTTAATTTCATTACTAGTTGTAAATTTATTCAGAATACTAATTGGATGAACAAGTATTAAATCTATGAAGGTGCGTGGAAATGTATGAAAATGTTCTACGCACCTCATATTAAATTTTGTTCTTTGATCTTCTTCGATTCTTCTTGTTCCAGAGCCGAAAATTAGAGCCAGTGGCAGTTTTGAAATATCACAATAATACCGCTTTTGTCGCAAAAAATCGATAGGAAAAATCGATTAACGACCATCGTCCTTTCCCTCAAACTATTGGCATCTGTTAGTGCTCCGTCGTCTTCTGATTGTCCTCCTAATCGGAGAAGAAGGGCAACCAAATCCCCGTTGTCCGTCGTCGTTTTCTAAGGCATTGAAATATTCGTCCTCCGAATTCGTGGTTTTCCGATTCTCCCCGGCGCTCCTTGCGCGTACGGTAGCCTCAGCGCGCGAAACAATCAGACGGTGGCGATGGCGTCGGCGCAGAAACAATCGGCGAATGTGGATCTCTTCGATGCGTATTTCCGACGAGCCGATTTGGACCCCGATGGCCGGATTAGTGGCAATGAAGCCGTCGCTTTCTTCCAGGGCTCCGGTCTCCCCAAACTGGTCCTTGCGCAGGTATGCTCTCTCTCTCTCTCTCTCTCTCTCTATATATATATACACATATGTATATTCTTGTATATATATGTATAATTGGATGTGTATTGTAGTGTGTATGATTATATTTGTGTTATTATAGTGGTTGATCGGGATCTGATGCTGGTGGAAATGTGTTCCAAATCAGATTGATTTTGAATTTGTAGTCTGATTGTAGTTGAAGTGGTTAATGTGAGGTCGGGATGTCGTACTTCTCTGATCTAAGATGAGATTTTTATTTCATGTTAGTATAAATGCGGAATTGATGTTCAAATGGTAGAAAATAAGTAGATGAAGGATTTATACTGCAGATAGTGAGGTTGAGAGAGTTATGTTATCATGTCATTAATTTATTTTCTGGTGTATCCATTCGACCTTAGGTGGTAAGCAGACTTTAGAAATGTGTTATATGACCCAAGGATTGACCTAGGATTGTTTATTACATTACAATATTGTACTTGTAATGTAACTGAACTGATGCATCTTTGCAAAACTTGTACTCTCCCTAACCCGGAGTTAAAGTTGTTATTTTTCCTCTTTTGGGTGGTGGATGACTGACAATGTTTAGTTCGTAGCATTTAGCTTGAATTCCTGAACACAACGGGCTGGATCAAGCATATTTTTCTGCTAAATGCTTTGGTGGTGGATTTTCATTCTTTGCATGATGTGTTTGTGTTTTTATATAAAAACTTACTTGATGCCAAAAATATTTTGTAGATATAAAATTTTATTTGTAATTGGGAGTAATTTTAGGCTGGCCAATTGACATACAATCATCCATAAGTACTATTAAATTGAGTCATGTCTGAACGTGCAGTTTAGGACTCTAGATTGATAGAATGACCATCCATCATGCCACATTATCTTGAAAGAGAACATGTCGTTATCGCATATGAAACTTCAGGGTGTGTTAAAAGCTCATGTAGTGCACTTCTTTGAGCTGATTGTGCAGGCATGGACACTGTCCATTGTTACAGTTATGCACCTATATAGTATGACGACAAACATAACTTTTGGAAGCTATAAGTTCCCCCACTCTTAACTTTATGCTCTTGTTGACATCTGTCAGAGGTTTTAAAGCAGGTGTGGGATTTATCCGATCAGGATAAGCATGCTTTCTGTCAGAGAGTTTTGTGTTGCCTATATTTGATGGAGAGTTTAGGGATGCCCTCTTCCAGCAGTGCTACCAAACAATGTTATGCTTGATTTATCCAATATTTTTCAACCTGCAAATAATTACTCCAATGCTGCAATGTAGCCTGGAGACCTGCATCTGGTATTCATCCGTAAAACAAATTACTTTATTTTTTCTTTAAACCATATGTCTTTCTTTGATGGAGAATAGTTTCTTATTTTAAAAGGCTTATAACAACAGCAACCGATCCTTGGTCCTGGTGCTTGGCACATGGCAACCCCAGCTGGAGGAAGGCCACTGAAGCCAGTTGCTCCTTCTCATGCTGAGGAAAAGCAGCAGGCCAATCAGCAGAAACCTAGAGTACCAGAATTGGAGAAACATCTTGTAAATCAACTGAGTACATAGGAGGTTAACTCACTGAACTCAAAATTCAAAGAAGCAACTGAAGCTGATAAAAAAAGGTACTTAGAACTTTAATGTTTCCCCAATTTTTTCAGCTTGAACAACAAAGTTTTGTGTGCATGTTACTTCCTGATAAGTGTCAAATCATAACAAAATCCGAAAGACTTGGGATTCTTGTGATTGTGGGTTTTACTTTGTTCTTAATATCGCTCATTTCCGTGGAGAAGATTTTGATCAAGTTTAAGTAGGGAGGCTGTTCGGTTTTTGAAGTTCATGATCGGTTCTTTTGTATTAGTAATCTTAATGATTGGCACTTCCCATGTTTTTAGTGCATGGCATTCATTATACTTTCTTTTTGATAAGCTTTCATTATACTTTATTGCAGTTTTGCTCCATTCTCAGTTGTCTTTTCTCAACCTTTTGATGCGATTCCGTTTGTTCTTTGCAGTAGAACTGGATAAAGAAATTTTGGATGCTAGAGAGAAAATTGAATATTTCCAGGTCAAAATGCAGGAACTTGTAAATCCGCTTTCTTTTCTAATAGCATGTCGGTTACGTAGCAGTTTCAAGCTTTCTGTTTTTGTGGTTTTATATTTGTTGTTATTGCTGGCATGCTGATTGTGCTGGAACTGCTCTTAATCGTGTCTGATGTAGGATATGGATCAGGAGAGTAATAAGGATCACTACTTTTCCGGCCCTGGGGAGTTCGGCCTCAACCCTATCAGGACTGGGTCATCACAAGGTGGTGGCTTTTCCCAAAAGAGCCGCCCTTTTACTTTCGACGATTCTGTTCCTAGCACACCACTCTTAGCCTTCAATTCAGGGTATTCACCGCCAAGGTACAAGGATAGCTCAGAAACTTCATTTGACACCTTCTCTAGGTTTGATTCGTTCAGAAGCACACAAGATACTGGATTTTTTCCTCAACCAGAAACACTCGGAAGATTTGATTCTATGCGCAGCAGTAGAGATTTTGATCAGGGTAATGGTTTTCCAACATTTGATGACATCCCAGACCCTTTTGGCTCTTCGGCGCCATTTAGGTCATCGCTGGACAGTCAAACTCAAAGAAGAGACTCAGACCCCTTCGGATCTTCAGGTCCATTTCGGACGTCACTGGACAGTCAAACTCCAAGAAAAGAATCAGATTTTTTTGGGTTTTCAGCAGCGCCATTTAGGACATCATTGACAGTCAAACATCAAGAGGAGACTTGGACGCATTTCGGTCCTCTCCATCTAGGACATCATTCACTCCAAGAAGAGACTCGGACCCATTTGGGTCTTCAGGGCCTTTCCGGACGTCATTGGAGACTCCAAAAAAGACTCTGATCATTGGAGTGCATTTTAGCCAGGTAGTTGCTCTGCTTCGTTTTAGTGTCTGTTATTCGCCGTTCCAAGCCTTTCTATCGTGGGTGTTACGGGCCGTGGCCAAGTTTTATGCTTTGAAATCACTGTGCCTGTAATGTGTCTTTTGTATTTCATTTCTTTGTATATGCATCTCGCTTTGTCTTCATTCTTTTTTTCCTTTAGCTTATAATTTTTCTCCGTAATTTAGGAATGTTCCTAGTCCTATTGAAGCGAAGACCCCTATAGTTTTATCGTTGTTACAAATTTTATGATTGTATTATTAAACTGGGGCTGTGCCTTTCTTTTTTCGACCTTAATTTGCTGTAATATTTTACCCCCTTAATAAAATTTGTTCTGCTGATCTTTCTTTTGTTCAAACAAGAACACTGTTTTTTGCCGGTGTTAGTCCAATTGGGTCATTCATATTTTTCGCTCCTTGCAATTCTGCCATCGAACCATTGCGAATTTTATGGTGTCGAATGTTCAAACTATCGCGCTTGGTCGTGAGATATTTACCTTGCCTTAAGTCTGGCGTATTAATTAATGTCTAAGTTTATGTTATAAAGGCGAATATCAAGATGCTGCTGGACTTGATCAAAGATAACAAACTTGGTATTACACACTTTTCTATTACATTGCGCTTTATAATGTATAAACAATACTAAAATAATAAGAGCCTTGCCTGTTTTTCAGTCTTATTTCTTGAACTTGCCACTCTCATCAGCGCCGTGCAGCCTTCAGCTTCAACATTACATTGCACTGGGAGTTCTGGCAAAGATTGAAGCCACTTGCAGTTGTTTATGTTGAGTGTAGACAATCGAGAAGCTTGTTTGATGCTTGCAGGTATGCTCCTAATCTTGGTTCCAGACAGACCCAAATATTTCAATGCGGTTGAGCAAACGAGACCATCAGGGATTTCCAATATACCGCTGTTGCTGAGATTTAGTTTCTCTAAAGAGAGAAAACCGACAGAGCTGTAAGGCAATTTTTCAAGTTCCCGACAGGCATTAAAGTTGAGACGTTGAAGTTTGGTTAAACGGTAGATACTTGTTGGGACAACCTTAAGGTGCTTGCAGCCACTAAGGTCTAAAGTTTGAAGCCCAATTAGATTTCCAAATGACGAAGGAAGCTTTTGTACAGCCGTCCCTTCCAAACGAAGAGACACCAAATGTTTCATTGGCTCCAAGATCTCTGGGAAATGTTCAAGTTCAGAGCACCCAACGAGATTGAGTTCCTTGAGATATTTCAACTTCCAAATGTTGATTGGTAGACTCACAAGACTGCTGCAACGAACCAATGATAACTTAGTTATATCCCTGGGAAGCTCAGAAAACTCGCGAAGAGATATGCAGCCATATAGATCAAAACTACCAGATACTTTCAGCTTACAACTGTTGCTTGGAAGTTTCTCAAGGTAATAGCAATAACCTATATTCAAGTAAGAAATATTTTCATTAGACCACACTGATTCAGGCAACTCCTTTATACCACTGCCTTCTAAATCCAAGTATTTAATATTTCTTGGCATCTTTGGAAGATAATTGAGACTGATCGAGTCTCCAAGATCAAGACGAGTAAGCTTGTCAAGATGTTGAAAACACCCATGAATTTCAACCAAACTTTCACAGCCACAGAGATTTATGTTCACAATTTTTAGACTCCCAGAAAGACTTGGAACTTCAGTTAGATTTGTAGAGCGCGACAGATCGATCACTTTTAAGTTGACAAGTCTCTGTAACAAGAGTAAATAGAAATATAAAGAATTAATATAATTTCTACACTTGATTTTATACAAGAATTAAAATAGGCATATAATATAATATACCTGGTCTTCTTTCCAAAGCTTCTTAACTTTGCTATTGGGCATGTGAAGCTCAACTAGATTTTCCGGACAAAAATTTGACGGCAAAGATTTCATTGGATATCTAGGCCAGTAAAGATAACGAAGAGAATCGGGAAGGTCTAGAGAAGCATTGATCTTGTAGCCACCATCCACAATTAGCAATCTTAGGTTAGACATCAGTTTGAAGTCTATACGTTTCAATGGTCGCTCTGCAATGTTATAATAATTAAGGAATATGGCTTCAACATTTGAAGTTTCCTGACAATAAGAAGAAAGTTTAAATGTGAATATATGTATATCTTTTCAACATGTTAAAATGTAATGCGCATTTGGAAAAAGAATTCTACAACATTATATAATAATTTAGAGTATTTGCGATGGTAATGATGTACAAGTGTGTAGTAAAATATCCAACATAATTGTATCCTCCTCTACTTGTCTTAAAAAAACAAACATTTGTTCATATTCCAAAGACTTCCTAACACAATAAAAATTCAATCAAATTAATTTTTTTATTTTTTAAGAATCTACTTTTTTATTATAAATGCAAAAACGTTTTTTTTTTTTTAAGAATCTGACTTTTTTATTATAAATGCAAAAACGCTACTCTTTCCATATAATTACACAATCAATTGTACAATCTCTATTAATCTCTAATAAAGATGTGACTCACATGTGTTTTTTCTACAAAAAGAAAAGAAAAGAAAAAAAAAAAATTGAATTCATTTGACTCTTACCTTGTTACTTTTCAATACATGATAAACATCCTTATCGTTGAATAACCTACTCCGCTTACTGGGATCTTCAATACATTGTTCCTGAACAATTGTCCTTCCCATTTCTTCAAGCAGATCATGCATCTCTATGGTTTCTCGTCCCCATCTTGAACCAATTGATATGAGAGACATATCACTGAGAATTCTAATTCCGACCGTCGCAGAGAATCCACGAACATCTAACAATTGTTTTACCTCATCCACACCATGCCCTTTATGAAAACATGCTATATCCAAAAATATCTCCTTCTCATTTCTTCTCAATCCATCATAACTTAGTCTCAACACTCTCTGGATATTTTCATTAGGAAATTGTTTCAATTTGTCCAATTCATCTTCCAAGTCTGCTTTGCTCTTGCAATTTAGGAATGAGGACCTCAGAAGTATAAGAGCTAAAGGAATGCCTCCGGCAATATGCATCACCTTTTCTGCCAACCCCTTATAATCTGTTATACGAGTATTCTTGAAAGCACGCGAACAGAAGAGCTGAAGAGCGTCATCTGGATTTAATCTCCCAACCTCATAGATTTTATCCTTTTCAACGGTTTGCCTAAGTGTGCCCTTATTTCTACTTGTGATGATGATTCTACTTCCATTGCCAAACCGAAGACGATTGCCAGCTAAACCTTCCATTTGCATTGAATCACGCACATCATCAAGAACAATGAGGACCTTTGTACGGCTAAGCCTATCCCGAACAAAAGTTGATCCTATGGATAGACCTTCTTCCTTTAATATATGACTGAGAAGTGTATTTTGCAAGTGTTCTAGCCCATCTTTTTGTTCTCTTTCCCTAACATTTCTAAGAAAACAACAGGCTTCGAATTTAGAAGAGAGTCTGTTAAATACGGCTTCAGCAAGGGTGGTCTTGCCAATACCACCCATTCCCCAAATACCCACACTGATGCAAGCGTCCTGTGAATGAATGCCTAATAGCGATTCAATTTGCTCGATGCGGCTTTCAATTCCAACCAGGCCCTCTAAATCGCATGATGATTCGTGACACAATTTGGTCAAAATATCCTCTACAACTTTCTTAACCAAATCAGCATCCGTCCTGGCATATATATATGTATAATTATGTAGGAAAGTAATAGTTAGTCTTAAATCTATATACCTTACAAAATCTTAGCACAAATAAAATCAACACAAGTTTAAAGAAAATTTATAATATAATACAAGTTAAAGAATTAGTTAGTTACCCATAATTTTTTGAATCAAAGCCAGATATATTTGCTGCATTTGTCAAAGCATCCCTCCACTTGCGCACCTTGTCGATATTGTTCTCAAAACGTTGTTCAAGTAGATCAAGTGCATAACTCCCCCGTTGTTTTCGTAAATCCGATGGAAGGGTGTCGTAAAAAATGGGTATAACCAACTGGCCATGTTTTTCCTTGCATTCTAGGATATGCACAAGCTCATCCAAACACCAAGCGGAGGAAGCGTAGTCTTTTGAGAAAATGATCACCGAAAGCTCGGATTCCTCGATTGCTTTTCGAAGGGCAGGTTTGATTTCATCTCCTCTCTTAAGCTTGTCATCAATGTAGGTTGTGATTTTTTTCGCAAGTAAGGCAGCGTGAAGATGGCTGGTAAAAGTACGGCGGGTGTCCTCACCTCTGAAGCTGATAAACACATCATACTTTTCTTGACATGGGGGGATATCAGCATCGTCATCATCAGCAACAGCAGCAGAATCAACAACAGCAGAATCAGTCGCAGAAGACGAAGAAGAAAATGGTCTGCAGCACATGTACAACAGCGTCCCGATGGCGATGATGATGATGTTGAAAACTTGAATGAACCCAATCAACTCCATCCCCTCTATCTCTTAGATCAGATAGCAGAAAGAGAATCAGTTGCACCTGAAACTAGATCAAAGTTTACCATAAAAAAAATTGAAATTGTTCTCCTTATTGGGTTTGTGCACAAAGTTACAGACGCTCCCAGGAGGACAAAAATTAAAAATTTGGAGAGACAAGGCTTATTCACTTTCACATACATAAAAAAATGCTACTACCTTAAAAATTTCTTTTAAATATATGCTTTAATTAAAGCTGACTAATCAAAACTCACATGTCACCCCCAAATTTTGTTAGAAATATAATATTGGATTGTCTTGTTCCACCATTGGTTTCAGCTTTGATCAGTAGAGAATCTAATGAAATTTAATATTAACAAAGACAAGATGTAAGGATTATGTACTTGTTGTATATCCTTTGATTATTAGTCTAATATATCACGATAACATGAAATGTCACGAATCTTCAATTAAAGATAAAAGCAAACTAAAAAATTTGAAAATGAACTAGCAAACCTTGAGATAGAAAACACACACCTCCCAAATTGGCTTCGGTAAACTAGAGTTTAGCCTGATTATGAGAGATGGTGGATTTCCCTTATGAATAGGGCATTTATCCTTCAATTCACTATGTTTTGGATTCTTAATCTTCTGCATCCCCTTATATCCCCTTGGTATATAAAATGGGGCCACATGGGATGAGGCTCCTTTACGCGTTTTACAGACAAAATTGCGAATATTTCAAGTTAATTAGCACAATTTCTTTGAAGAAAGTTGAGAAAGGGGCATATGGGATAGGGCCTCCCTTCAAGTGCTTTACGCAAATTTTTGCAAAATTTTGAAGTCAGTTAATGGCCAATTTCTTTAGAGAATTTTCCGAACACTTTCTATTGAGTACTTTTTTCTAATTTCTAGAAAAAATAAAAACAACTGAATTTCAAACTACAAAATTATGGAGGGCTAAGAATATAGTTCTTTACTATTGGAGATTGCCAAGTTTTGAAATTGTCTTTTCGACCACAGGTAACAAATCAACCTATTGAGTTATTGATAGGTAACTATTAAAAGTCCAAGATCTATTTAGTTTGATTTTATCATAATAAGATATTACACAATCATTAGCACTACCAAACTCACTAGCATGCAATCTAATCTCAACAAGGACTAACCTACACAAACACTTCACTGTAGCATCTAGGCGGCACACTTATTAGTGCATTAATAGTTTAGAATGTTAAGGTGGCATAAGTAAGATAAAACCAATTTGAAACCTATGAATTTTTTAATCAACAAGCGCGCAACCTACGAATAGAAGGATTCGGCTAAAGCATTGTAAACTGTCAATTTATTTGTTATAGTTGATTAACTAAACAATTTTATACTTAATTGATTTTTTTTTAAGAAACGATATTTTCAAAATGATTTATAGTATGAATGGTTTTAACTATAAACACGAAGTTTTATGAATTGAACACGAAGCATCCTCCTCAACCTCGACGAGCCAAGCATTATTCTTCTTTGACAAAAAAAGTCACTACAACGTATATCGTAAGTCAAATCATACACTATTAATTATGTCATAAAACCTCATGGTAATTATGTCATACACTTATGCACAACTAACAGCTTCATAAGCCATTGACTATAATTAAAACCCATTTTCTTCTTTTCTTTTTCTTTTTTCTGAAAAATAAAGCTTTAGATTTTGGAGAGGTTTTTTATATTAAAAGCTAGGACGATTCATTTGTAAGTGAGAGGTCTTAAGTTCAATTTTTGCTAAAGGCAAATTTGAACCACATTATTGCTAGCGCATTGTGAGGCTTAGCACACACCCCCTCATCTTAGTGTAGATAATCTCATTTGTTACCAAAAAAAAAAAAAAAAAAAAGTGGGGGGATGGTCGGGTGGGGTTTATTGAATGTGGGAAGGTGTTAAAGACAACATATGTTATTTGCGATGATGTTGTTCTAACCAAACAATTGTGTCGGAATATCTTTTTTTAACAAAATAGTCTACATTAGTTATTATCATGACCAAATTAGTTGATCAAATTGGCTAGAGAATAATATTGTATTTCGTTGGTTCTTTGATATGTCACATACTATGGATTGCGGTATGATGTTGAAAACATAGTGATTTATATGATTGATCATGGAAATCTTGAATGTCATGTGGGTTCGTTATGTAGCCTGAATCTAGTAAGTCAAGTTTGTCAAGTTCTAATAATTGATTGAAGAATGTTATGCCTTTCTGTTAGAACGTACTGTAAGAAATGTCGAAGTGTAATGAATGGTGAACTACAAATGGCTTGATCCCTTCTTAGGGTACGTAGGAAATCTAACGTAAAGGTTAGATGCAGCCATGAAATAAAAGAAAATGACTGCGTTGTTGAATCATTGTTTGTGTTTTGGTCTTGTCTCGGATGCGAGACATGATAAATAGACAGGAATGTGGTGACGTCACGTGTTGATTGTGGAGCCTAAAATAATCCCAAAAATTCTAGAGGCGACATGTGGACTTTTGCTCAAGAAAGACAAGATTGCCATCAATAAATGGGCAAGCTCCTCAAATACTCCCACACGCAGCTCACACCCATAAAGGTCTCACTCGTTGAATACGACTGCCCACAGCCCATGCCCTTAGCAAGGAAAAGTCAAAGCATTAAAGATAAGGATCAATTACCCAAATCATATCTTTAATACATTCCCCAATTAAAGATTGACTCCAATCAAGTAAGTAATCCCAATTTAAATCAATTAGGGATACTTACTCCATTATCTCAAGGTATTATTTCCTATTTAATATCTTGAGAATATTTCCCCATAAACCTTGGCCAATAGGATGCCACCATGTGTAGGGTATAACCCTAACACTATGGCCAGTCTTCTCCCCCTATATATACCCCATATTCTACCAAATTTCAGAAGCTTTTGCTACCCTAAAAAAGCCATAAACACTTTACTCTACTCAGAGAAACTAATTTGGGCATCGGAGATCCATTGGCCTAATCCCCCCCACCTCGTGGGCACGTGAGGCTTAGGTTCTTGATCAAAGGTGTTGGTTGTTTTGCAGGTGCATTTTCATCAAAGTTAAAGACGGCAGAAATTTGCGTCAACAAATTGGTGCTTTCATTGAGAGTTGATTCAAATACTCGAATAAGCCTCATGCATTTAGTTTCTTGAATTTTCTGTTACGTTGAATTTCTCACATGTCGTATAAATTAATTTTTTCTAGAAAATTTTCATGATCAATCCCTGGAGAAATGATACAATGGTAGGAAATTCACAAACCACAATGAACGAAACCCTGTACGTACAAGGATTTAGACCGAAGAGTGGAGATGAGGACATAGCCCCGAGACAGCGATCCTCAAGACTCAAGGCGACGACGGGAGAAACCCCACTGCAATAGAGCTACACCACTGCCACGGCCACCACCTTGCAATCCACGACAAAGACCACCACAGCAGCAGCAGCCCAAGCCGTGGCCCAGACACACGCTGTTAAGGCATCAACAGGCTATGAGTAAGAGGCCCACCCTACACCGGCTGCCATAGCAGGCCTAGGGCAGGAGGCCTATACTTAAGCCCAAACTACAGCAGTTGCTACTAGCTAGGCAGCCTAACGGGCCTAAACCCAGGCCACCCAGCCTGCAAGCCACGACGAGGCAGCCTAACAGCCAGGAAAACCCAATCATGTGCAGGCCCAATGCGCAATGCACGACCCTGCCATCCAGCCTGGCTCGCCCGCCCCACGACCCGCTCTGAATACTCGATCCACGGCCCAATCCAATCTGAGGCCACTTCCGACAATCCAGATTCTGATCATCGATCTCGCGATTGGCCTACGTTTATTTTCACCCTACTTTTCTCAAGGTTTTAAAAGACGCTAGGCGCTAGTCGGGCGGCATGCTAGGGCCTAGCGCCTAGTGGGCTAAACGAGGCTTAGGCAGTCGCCTAGGCGTATTTAAGTAAATCTACTATATTTCGTGTATATAAGTGTCTATTTATACTGAAAATATATATAATTTCATTATAAACTACAAAGTAGAATGATATATATATATATATATATATATATATTATGAAGTATTGGAACATAATGAATACATGGGGAACAAACATATAGTGTGTGCTCATTTAAGTATACAATAAGTCCCTAATAATTTATTGTAAAAAATAAAATACAAAATGAAAGTTATCTATTTTTTGTCTAAGTGATTTGCAACCTAGGTGGGTGCCTAGGCGGATCTGGACGGCTAGGCGGGCGCCTCAGCATGTCTAGGCACCCTTTCTTAATTTTCAAATGCCTAGGCATTAATCGGGACGGTGGCCAGCCGCCTAGCGCCTAAGCAGGGATTTTTAGAACAATGACTTTTCTGCAGGAATGCCTGCTATGGGCTCAAGCTTTGTACCTGCAGTCCACTATGCTTTTACCACATATGAAGACACCCATTATCCGAACTCTTCCAATCTAAATGGCGAGCACCACCTGCCCCAACAGGTCACTAATTTGACGAGCGCCCTTGCGTAGCAGACCACGTTGGTGAACTAGCTCCTTGAGCGCATCGAGATGCAAAGCGCCCCAGACGAAGTGTCTCGAAGTAGGACAATGGAGAAAGAACATGACTCATTCCAACGACGTCCTGGCAAAGAGCTGCTCAGCCCGTCACGAACCGTGCTTTCGGGTAGTGTGCGCTCACGTTTGGGCTCTCGAGAAAATATATTCTCCAGCCTCGGTGCGCAGAGAAGTGTTTACTCCCGACTTGGCTCACAAGTCAGTGTGCATTCGAGGTTGGGTCCACACTCTGATGAGCACTTAGGACATTCTAGGCAAAGCGTCCACACAAGGCTAGGCCATAAGGATATCCTCCTGAGAGGCACCGGAGTAGGCAGCCACATGACGGACCAAAGAGAGCACGAAAGCAGTCCAACTCAAGTTCCTTTGGCAGCCCCCGCTAAGTGTGACTGTCACGCCCCGATCCCAACATACGTCCAGAATCGACACGTGACGTCACCAATACCCGTACATCTAACATACCCCGCCTTCGGGATATGTACCAAGTATAAATCAAGATTCAAATTTCATAGCATTTTTCATACAATTTATGGCTGCATCTAACCTCTTCGTTAGACTGCATACGTACCCTCAATAGGAATCAAGCCATTCGTAGTTCAACGTTCGTCAAACTTTAATCTTTTCGTAAAATACTTATAGTGAAAAAACATAGGGTACCACACTACGCATCAACCATAAGCCATATACAATTATCATCTTGTCATGCACGCATGTATGCTATGCCCACACATATATTTTCCACTTCATCCTTCATATAAATCACTACATTTCACATGATTCTCCAATTCATAATATGCAACATCTCAAAGAACAATCAACGGATCATCATGCTATTTTCTACCCAAAATAGTCAACGAGTCTAATTATAATGACAAAAATCATAACCAACATTATTCCACAATCACATCAATCAACAACACATCATATACCAAAATGCAGGGCTAGAGCGACACAGTTTGGCTGAAGCCTACATCTCTGAAGTTGATATCAATCCAAGAAACTAACAAGTCAATGATACGATTCTGGACCATCACTCAACGGAATCGCAGAGTAAAAGGGATTCCGGACCATCACTCAACGGAATCCAAACAAGGATACGATTCTGGACCATCACTCAACGGAATCGTATAGTAGAAGGGATTCCGGACCATCACTCAACGGAATCCAAACAGAACTTAGTTCTGAACCATTCAACAGAACCGAACGGAAGTCCAAGAAGCATAACTATGGCTCGAAGGAACAAGACAGGATTCAAGTTACTCAATTCACGAAGACTCAACAAAACGAACTAATATCGAGCAACAAATCCCCATCACAATGGGTTATCGGTCCATTACTAGATCTCACATCTCCCAAGCAATTCAATAGGCATTTCAATAACATGACACAACCATTTCCAATATACAAGTCAAATCACATTTCACTACATCATACTAATCACTATGCTTCCAACATTATATCTCTATCCATAGCTTGTAACATATCAGGGAATCACGAAGCACAATATTAATATTTAATTACGTTAATCAATCAGTGAGATAGCACATCATTTCACGAGTTTAATTAAAGAACTCTACATAATTCCCTACTTGAGTTATGAATAATAACATGATAATTCTAATTTGTATGCACAAGATCCATTGTGCGTAATTCTCATTCACTTGAATCTAGGATTCTAAGATAACCTTATGGAAATGAGCAAAAGCAAGGATTCCAGACTACTCAACGGAACCAAATTACAAGTATGAGATAATCTATAAAAAGAAAGACCATTGATCATAGTTTATAACCTCAAATATAAGTTCGTAAATATGAAAACATAATCAAGTCTCTAACAACTCCGAATGAGTCACCCAGACATCCAACAACTTATCCCATTCAAACCATCAAGATTCTCAAAAACCATCATTCATATGTAAATTAAAACTAGGGCTAGAGGGACGCAGTTCAACTGAAGCCCACATAAGTAACCAAACAGGAAGTGCCCCCCTCCCAAAGCAGATTAACCAAGCAGAGCCACCTTTAAGAAAGTAACCAAGTAGGCAGTAACCCCCCAATGCGGATTAACCAAGCAGAGTCACCCTTACAACTATTAGGAAATGATCACCCAATGCGGATTAATCAAGCATGATCACTCCTAAGCATACATGGCCATAAGGATTACCTAATGCGGGCTAACCAAGCGCGATCCATATATAGTATGGTCCCCTAATGCGGGTTAACCAAGCAGGACCACTAATGACCCCCCAATGCGGATTAACCAAGAAGGGGTCAAAATAATCAGGTAGGTAGTGATCACCCAACGTGGATATACCAAGCATGATCACTCCTAGGATGCGTATGGTCCCCTAATGCGGATATACCAAGCAGGGCCATCAATGTACAACTACTACATGGTGTAGTAAACTCAACACCTCAACTTATCCACATCTCAACCCCTATGAGTTACAACGTAGTCACCTACACCATCACTCCTCGAGGTCACCACTAATATGTCACCCAAGCATATAAGTGCTACAACATACCTCTAATAGGATTCTAGGATCACATTGTCATAACAATAATCATACTCATCATTCACATTACTAAAAAGATAATTAAACTCACATATATCACAACCATCATCAGTACACAAGCCAAATCATGCTAATAAACATATGTCTACGGCTAAATATATAAAATCACATTTCAATAGAAATCACATTTATAACACCAAGCCATATTCACAAATGATATAAATATAAGAATTTAAAGTATCGTCAACTGTTAGAATATCTAAGTGGTGGACCTATCTAAATATACTCAACCAACAGCATTTCATAAATCGAATGCCACACATCGGAAAATTTGACTTTTTCCAAAAATTCTCATATTTTACAAGAATGAAGATCTCAACAAGGGAAACATTATTCACAACTAGGCCAACAACGAATTCTAACCGGAAACCATCCAAATTCATCGGGGAAAACCGGGTTTCTAGGGTTTTAAACACCCAACTCTAAAACGAATACGAAAGCACAAACCAAGCATACCAACTTGGATATTATGAAGAGTAGATGAAGTTTCATACCTCACTCGAAGGAAATGGTTGCCGGAATCACCGGAAAAATGACACAATCGCCGGAAAACCCACGGGACTTTGCTGCCTCGAACTGGAAAAGTGGATCAGAAAATGGGAAATCTAACACCACAGGGTTGTAGGGCTCGTCAAGAGATTTCCATGGACACCAAGATCACCCAAAACGGAGCTCGGATGAAGAAGATATGAGCAGGTCAAGTTTATGGGTCAAAATGGTCGAAATTGCCCAAAAACGGGTCGAAATCAGACCCTCCTTCCCCTTTTTTTTTTTTTTTTTCTGTCCATTCCCTTTTATTTTCCATTTGTCCCTGGTCCCTCTCCCACTATGTGGGAGTTTTAAAATAAATTAAAATATATAGTTTAGTAACACAACTTCAAATATCTGTAACTATACCGTTAAAACTCGAACTCGCAAGTGGCTTTCGCCTATACGTTCGTGATCTCGAAATCTATTCAACGATATAAATTGTGACCTCGAAAGGTCTACGGATTTTAAATAATTAATCTCCAAACTTCAAACTTCGTAACTAATTTAATTAAAATCTTAATTCAAACAAATTAAAATAAATTCTTGAAAAATAATATAAAATCTCAATCATACAAATACGTAGATTATAACAGTGAAATCCAGGAACGGGATTTCACAGTGACGGTGAGCAACACATAATGAACCACATGCACCGCAATCGCGGCACAGGCGAGCAGGATATGCCAAAAAGCAACATGGACTCGCAGATCAACACCGGGGGCAACTAGAGGCTCTGCTGCCCCACTAGGAGCAAATCCAAGAGGAAGTACAAAGGCTCGTAGTAGAACAACTGCGTGGATTCCAGCGCATTGAGACCACCGACGATTCCCTTCAAAGAGACATGGCAAACATGAGCAGGTCACCGTTTACAAACGAGATCGGCAGATGGAGCCACCGCGGAAGTTTAGCTCGCCACATTTCACCCTTTTCAAGGGAGATGAAGATCCAGACAGGCACTTGAAGCATTACTGCAACACGATGATTCTTTACAACAAGAATGACATTTTCATGTGCAAGGTTTTTGCCACAACATTACAAGGTGAAGCACAAGACTGGTTCCTTGCCTTACCACCGCACTTAGTTCGAAACTTCAACGAACTTTCTTTGGTTTTCACCAAGGAAAGATCATTATAGGATATCAAACAAGTGAGTGATAGGTTGCTACTGGTAGGGGAATGCCTCGTACGTTGTGTCGTAGTCCTCGTTTCTAAGACCTAAATGGGGGCGCAAAACAAAGATGAGTGGACCAAGTTCATATATACAATAATAATAAAACAGTTATCAAGATACTAACCCCCACAGTTTATATAAAAAAAACTACTAGCATAATAAGTGATAGTTTTACTGAAAATCCTAGCATGCCAAAAATATCTCAAAAGACATCGTGGAACACAAAATATCAAACGTCTCACAGATTGTCTCATAACGCGATGTACTGCTAGTAAGATCACTGAATAAAAATATAACTCCCAGCCATATGCCAGCACCGTGGTCTCTGCGCCCGTAGCCAGAGATTACCAACTCCCAGCCCAATGCCTGCTCCGTGTACCTCAGCTCGTAGCTAGGGATGATTTCTCCCGGCCTAACTGCCAACACCAGATCCTCGCCCCAGGCGACATAGTGTCCACTAGGTACACACAAATAGTTACACCTCTCATAAATAACCACCTTATAGTATAAAGTCATCCATCGTCTATACTATAAAGAGGGGTTTCTAAAACATGTTCTAGCATCCTATCGTCATCCATCAGATAGTCTACCAGTTCATCGTTTTTATAGAAAATACAATATATTAAAATATAGCTCAATATAGGCCAATAATTTATTCCTTACAAAATAACGAGACGATAATCAACATTTTTCATAAACATGCTTAACATAAAAATCAATTCATAAACTCGTAAGGCATGCATTTCATTTATGCAAATACTATAAAATTATGCAAATTTTAGAAAGGGGTCCACTCACAGATACTCCATAGCAGTAGAATTATGCGGAAAAAGTTTAACGAAATCCCCACTAGCAACTTCACCTAAGCACAAAAATATACAATTTATCAAACTACCCAACTATAGAATTTCAAGAAATGGAAATGGGTCTTGGGTTTGGATCCGGATTAGGGTTTAGGTTTAGGTTAAATAGGGTTAGGACTTATTAGGTTTTGGGTTTGGATAGGTTTAGGAACAAAGGGGGGGTGGTTTGGGCTTGAGCCCAAACCCACACAACACACACACACACACACACACACACACACACACATACATGCACATCACACATGCACATACCTGCACACACACATGCACACACAGCACAACACACACACATGCACGGCATAACACACACACACACACTCGTTCACACGCACTCACCACACACGCACACACCCACATAGACACACACACACTGTACACGCACACACACATACACAACAACACACACACACACATACACGGGTACACCTACACACACACACACAGCGCAGCCCACCCTACACATACACTATACTGCACACACACACCTGGCACTGATCAACCAAACAACAAGGTAATTAATTACTTAGGTTCGAATTCGAAATGATCCATGCTCCCACAGCAACAAACTCGCCAGAGTTCGTCTTCGGGGAAAGTATGCATGCACATGCAGCGGATAACAGGGCTGAGATTGAAGGTGAGAGCTCAAAGTTCTCGGGTCTTCAATGGCAGAGCGCTCGGAGTTGATCTGATGTTGCATGCAAAGCTACAGTCGTGTTCCCTATGTCCCAAAGGTTCGAAGTATCAAGATTTGGGGTTAAATTTGTGAAGGAATGAACGCTGGTGGTGGCCGGTTTCCTTCTCGGCATCGGAGAGATAAAAGAAAGTGTTTAGAGAGAGAGTACGAGGAAATGGAAGAAAGAGAGGAATGAGAAGGAAGAGATAAGAAACTCGGGGGACAAAAAATTCAGGGGTGGGCCCTTTGGGCTCACCAATTAAAAACTAAAAACCATTTTTTTAAAAATAGAAAGTGGGTGGGGTTGTAACATTGGCCGAGAAGCACACGCTATAGGACGAGGCCAAACAATCATGCAGGAACAAGTAAAAAAATAGGCGCATGGACTGTTCCCTAAACAGAGATAACTCAGCGCCTGAAACGTTCACCAAGTTCATAGTTCCGATTGGCTAGATTCTCCGTAAGCTCAAGAATGAACCATGGTTCGAACTGCCACCACCCATGAAGGGTGATCTTACCAAACTGGATCAGACAAATTATTGCGCATTCCGCTAAGGGCTAGATTGCATTACCAATGACTGCCTGAAATGGAAGCAGTACCTCGAGAAGCTGACGAAGGAAGACTGGTGTGACAATACATCGACAAGCCAGTTGCACAGCTTACACAAGTAGCGAAAACCAACATTGAACCCCTATTGAAGATGACTCGGATTAATGGCATCTTTGCCAGGTCAGAGCACTCTTGGTCCACATTTAGCAATGTGAAGGAATGCCTGGGGAAATCTCTCATCACCTCCTGAACTTCGTCCAGGCCTATCCAAATAAGTTCGAGACCTTAAGCAGTCCGACAAACAAGACCTCGCAGGCCAAGGATTATCCTAGTTGTTATGCAGTTTCTACTTTCCAGCATAGTTGATACATTTATTTATTCTCAATAAAGATCCAATAAGTCATTCACAAACCTGGCTCAACTGCTGCCTACAACAACTGCTCAAAACCTCATCTGGGTATGCTCTCCAGTGCGAGAGCGTAAACTAATCCCTCGACAGCCATCTGGGTATGCTCTCAAGCACGAGAGAGTAAACTAATTCCCTGACATCCATATAGGTATGATCTCCAGAGCGAGAGGGTAAACTAATGCCCCGACACCCATCTGGGTATGCTCTCCAACGCGAGAGGGTAAACTAATTCCTCGACACCCCATATGGGTATGCTTTCCAGTGCGATAGGGTAATCTTATTCCCCGACACCTATTTGGGTTAGCTCTCTAACGCGAGAAGGTAAAATGCTTCGGAATATCCAGAAGTGGATGGATTGTTCGACTGCTCAATCCCCCTGAATGCATTGACTACCTTCGCCAGACGACTCCCAGAATTGACCACAATAGACTTTTTCCTAAAAAAACTTAGCCGACTGAAGGATTCAATTATGCGAGAGCCCAGGTCTCTAACCGGAAGAGACGTAAAATGCAGGATCCCTGCCCATGAAAGAATTCGTGTGACTAGATGGTCCGTCCTTGGCTTGCAACTCTTCATGACCGTAACTCGGCTCTAAAGTGTTGCAATACTAGTTAAACGACCAGTGGAGTCAAGTTACAATCGTTGCCCAAGATATCTGTATCGAGCTGCGTACAGCTTAGAAGATCAAGGGACCGTCAACTCAGAAGGATATGGCCTCTGAGGCGCGATTTCGCCTACACCTTTAGCCTAAAACGCCTTCAAGAGCCAGGCACGACGCCTAAGTGGTCACGCGGGCCGTTTGCTTTTATAAGTAAGATGCCCTGCCGACGACCCAACGGCTGGCAGCCCAAGGCAATCTGTAAGCCGAGACTTACACTTGCTATGACTATGTGCACCCATCTGTCATTGCCATGTCAGCAAGAACAATTTAAGTTTTACCGAGGGACCTCTAGATTAAACTAGATCTAAAGGTTGAGAAGAAGTGCAAAAATATTTATCAAAATCTTTGTCCTTCGATCCTATCTCATATATATAATTTTGGTTAGAACTGTAAACTGCCATAACTAAACCGCCGTGAACAAATTATAAGATTAGTAATAAATTTAAGCAAAACTGGACTGAACTGGATGGTGCCTACCGCTATATCTAAGCATTAAACTAAGCAAAGATGGAGAGGGGTAGATACAAAGTAGCAAGCAAGGGATGAGAAAGTAGTTGCCCGCAGAGACTAAATCAATTATACTAGTTGACTTGGTTACAAAAGTTTTATTCAAGGAAAATCATCGAAAGATATAAAATAAAAAAGAGAACCCAATTTACCCTACCCAAGCACCTTACTTTCCGTGAACAAAAATTCAATGCGTTCACACATATGAGGAAAATCATATTTAAGTCTTTACCCACAAAGTTCTTTTCTCCTTCCACTGGTTTCAACTTTGATCAGCAGACCATCTGATGAAGATCTTGACAATGACATCTTGACAATGACAGCTAATCTACATCCGGTGGGTCATCGTAGCACCTGAGTCACGCACTTGTTAGTTTGTTATTAAGCCCAAAATGTCACAATTACCAAATTTCCACAACTCTTTAATTAAAGATATAAGTAAACCAAAACATTCGAAAATGAACGAGCAGACCTTGAGATAGAAAATGCATGCCTTCCCGGAATTGGCTTCGATGAACTATAATTTATCTAATTACGAGAAAAACAAGTGGTAAATTGCCCTTATAGTTAAGGTAATTCTCTTTAACCCACTGTAATTAGGCACTAACAATGGACTTGTTACTTGTAAGTACAAAAGAAGAGAAAAAAACGAATGCTTGATAATATATCAAAGATGGAGAACGGAGTATTTGAGATGAATAGAATTTATTAAGTTATTGAAATATTATGGTGCTCCGGAATGTCTATACAGCTATACTAAAATATCATGAAAGAGATGAAAAAAAATTACCCAACTCAAGCACCTTTACCTTCGGCGAACAAAAATTCGAAGCGTTCAGACACATAAAGAAAGACAAATTAAAGGAACCTCATCATCAGTTCACACCTTTTATTAAAGCTAGCTGATTAGTCAAAAGTCACAAGGGCATGTTAGTGGCAAAAACACGGTAGCCATTAGGGCCCCCTTCCCTGCCTTCCGGCGCTTTATTTTCAAACTTCGTTGCTCGACTTCATCCAATCCAATTTGATCTCGACAAGGACTACCGTAGCATTTGGGTGACAAATTTTTTGGTGTGTTATTAGTTTAGGATGTTACAGTAAATGTAAGTCAGTCTTCAATTAAAGATAAGACCAACCGAAATCATTTGCATTTTTAAATCCAATGGGCGAAACCTTGAAATCGAAATTCAGTTCCAACTCCAAAGGCCAAGACAACAGGGAGACCGAATTATCTCTTCAAATCATCTTTTTAAAACTTTTAAAACTTTCATGGACATCATATTATTCAATTTATATGAGAAATTATATAGCAGCTTCATGCTCTAACTTGCAACAAACAATCACCAACATTACACAAATTCCACAATCACCAAATTGTGCCAGTAGCCAGCAATTTGAAAAGTCTTGTTACTGTTTGGGCCCAAATTTACACATTCGGCCCGCGTAATCGAGGCCGTTGAGTGAGCATAGCTTCACACCGTCGGATGAGAAATAGAAGTAATTCATTTTGTTATTATTAAAGGATAATGTTATGATGTTTTATCATAATTATCTTTTAATAATAGTTTATTATGAAGGTTGAGATGTATTTCCAACTGGAAACATGTCAGCACAGTTCAAGTTGATATCCGGATGTGGGTGTGCGGCATAGTTCAAAATGGATTTTAAAATTTATTTAGGTAGGATCAGGATACATGATGATGGCCTTGGGTGATGGATAAGACAAGGAGTCTAGGAAGGCTAAGCTTTTGGTAGAGATGTGATAAGCCTAGGTGGTAATGATGATACAAGAAACCTAGGTAGACTAGGTTTTTGCATGGTGATAAAGTTTTCTACTGGAGGTTTTTAATTAGATCAGAAGCCTAGATGGGCTAGGTTTCTGGTGTGGTATGACAAAGCCTAGATAAGCTTTATTTTAGAAGTTGCGAAATCTGAAGGCCACGAATCAGATTTATTTCAGCTAGTTAGAGTTGCAGTCAGACTCTACACAATTATCTAGCCGTGCCAAGCAAGTACCTCAGTCCTATAAATACAGAGGCAATGGCAATAAGAAAAGGACCTCCAATTCAACATACAAAACTGCCCTGCGCAAACCCTCTCAACAACTTTGAGATTTTTTTATTTTCTTTTTTGCCGACACATTTTCAGTTGGCATAAACAGCACTATGGAGGCAACCGGTGATATCTTCAGTTGGCATAAACAGCACTGTAGCCGTAGAATCAGCCAATCTCGCAGCATCTTCAGTTGGCACAAACAGCACTGCGTCGAGGCCAACTGGTTACCTATCCAAGTCTCGGTCGAAAAGGATTTTCGAATCCTTGTTGGTCGAGGTCATCTCATTAGCCTCGGCGAAGTGAGGTGTTACGAGTTACTACATTCGGCACATTGGAAGCCGAATTTGATATTGAACTTCACTAAGTTAGCAGCCTTGTCTTCAGGCTCTAGAACCCGAAGGCCGAGACAAGTTCCTTCCTCGGCCGCAATCGCAAGACGCAGAAGTCAGCCGCGCACCCAACGCAACATCAACATATTTTACTCCTCGGCCAAGCTGCACACAACCAAATGACGTAGTTAGCTTATAGATTAATCGGCATGCGCGCCACGTAGGCTTGGTAGTTTTTAGGGTCAACAGTTACATATAGTGGATACAATTAAAACATAATTGTTACATATATAAGGTTACATTGGTAGTTTGAAAAGTCTTGTTATGCATATCAATCACTGCTTAACTGTGCACGTGGAAAACATAATACTCATTGTTGTTATTTCATGGACACGCATGATCTTTAACATCCTCTAAGTTTTTTCTTAATTTTGTTTTTCATCGAGGCCAACTAGGTTGTGGTCATACTCACTAAATTCCGGGGAACAACATACGTGCATTATAACTAGTGAACAATCCCGCTTCTCATATTAAGATGTAGCAATGCACACCATATGCACACCAAATGCACATTAAAAAATTTCACAAATTTTTGCAATTAGACACTTGAACCAGAAATTGTTTCATCCCAGTTTTGTAGCCCGTCAAAACCTGAAATTTATTCCACAGCCTATAGACCCCAACATGAAAACAAACCCTAATTTAACTTCTACTCATTAATTCATCTTACAAACAACTCATTTATTCCATAAATCATTGATGAATGAACTTGGAACTAAACACTCTACCTTATTATGCCTGCCGAAGCTTTAATCGCCGGAAAAAATGGAATTTTCTGGTCAAAACGGAAAATATGGTACAAAACCCAGTTCACTCTTCTTACCTCTCTCTCGCATCCCTTTGTTCGAAATCAAAGGTATGAAGTCAACCCAAAACCCAGCTCACTCTTATCACCTCTCTTTGGACTTCCCTTTCTTCGAAATCGAAGCTCAGAGATCTAAGCTCAACCCAGAAACCTAGAGATCTCAGAGCTCTCTTGGCATCCCTCTCTTCCAAATGAGAAAAGTGATGCAATGGGCTTCTGATTTTTAGTATTTATATGTGGGTATTATAGTAATTTCGATTTTGTACATGGTGTGTATGGTCGATTTGTCCTATTTTTGTCCCAAGATTAAGAAATTGTCCCATTTTGGGGTATTTCCCTTATATTTTTAAATCTTTTTCTATTGTAGTTCATCATTCTTTATGATTGGTCATGCATGTTCTTCGTTGTGTGATCCAATTACTATCCTTTACCATGAAAATCCTTTGATTTTTTTACGTGCTCTAAATATATGTTTCCAAGATTCAATTGATTTATTATTCGGAACCATGAAGCGAACCAGAACCATTGTGAACCAAACCGTACGGTTTTAGAAATAAATTTAAATGAAACTGCACCGAACTGAACCATTGATCTTTCCCGGTTCAAATTTGAGGGTGGAACTAGGCAGAACCAAACCATGCCCACCCCTGGGTATTTATAGAAAAAAATTATAATTTTTTGTATATTTTTCTGTATTTTTAATAATTTTTAATAACTTTACCTAACTTAATTAATATGGATTGTTGGATTACAAAAAAAATTGTAATCCAACACTCCAGATTTTGACACGTGTAGCCAACAGTAACAATTAAATTTTTTTCTTCTTCTGATTTTCCATCTTTTTTTTTCTACCTTTTTAGCAGAAAAATCTAGACTATTGATCGGAAAATCCAACGGACCAATCATCACCACTACCAATTTAGTTTGATTTCACATAAAAAGGTATTACACAATCATCACCACTACCTATCTCACCATCATATTATGATGAAATCAAACTAAACGGGTGTTAATGGTTTCCCATAAACAATTCAATGAATTGATTTGCCACCTATATTTTCAAAGCTATTGAACGGTCATAAGAAAGTCCAAAACTCAGCCGGGAATTATGTGTCTTGTCCCAAGTAAGAGAGTCATGATACACTCCATCTCTCTTCCTATCTATTTAGGTAGGGGTGGGTATTAAAACCGCCAAACTGGAAAACCAAATCGACCGTATTAAAAAAAAAATTGAAAAATACCATGTTGACCGAAAAAGTAAAAAACCGAGTTAAGAACAGAACCGGACTGGCTCAGATCTGTTCCGATCCCGATTTTGTAGTACTAGGAACTGGCCTCAACTGATTATAAATATTTGTTTAAGTTTATTAGTTTTATGAATGTATGTATGTATTTAACCAGTATTTATACATGTATTATGGCCACTCAGAACTGGTTATTGTTTTCACTTGTGAGTGAAAGGTCTTAGGTTCGAATCTCGTAGATGGTAAATTCGATACCAAATTAGGTTGCTCATTGTATGGCTTAAACGAACTCTCCCTCCCCTTAATGTAAAATATATCGTTGTATTTAAAATAAAATAAAAAAGATGTACTATGTGTATATGTATGTAAATCATGTTCTGTACTCTTTTAACTAGCATTGGAGCAATTAACCATTATGTACACTTTAATTTCAATTTAGGATGTACACCATTATGTACACTTTAATTTCAATTTAGGATGTACACATTGATCTTGATTTGAGGTCTATTAGGTTATTGAAAATTTTATAGTGATCCAGAATATCGTATGTAGTATCTCCTAGAATCATCAAAGAGATGAGGAAACAGAAAAACCCAAACTCAAGCACCTTTACCTTCCGCGAACAAAAATTTAAAGCGTTCAGTCTCATGAAGAGTCGAGGACAGACAAATTAAGGGAACATCATCATCAGTTCATACCTTTTATTAAAGATCATGCATGGTAGCAGCAAACACCCAGTAGCCAATAGGCCCCCCTTCCCGGCCTTACGCGCTTTATGTACAAACTTTGTTGCTCGATTTCATTTTTTGGTCAGCAGAGCATCCAATGCAATTTGACCTCGACAAGGACTACCCTAGCATTTGGACGACATACTTCTTGGTGCGTTATTAGTTTAGGATGTCACGGCGGGTTTAAGTCGGTCTTCAATTGAAGATAAAACCAATCGAAAGCATTTGCATTTCTAAATTAACGAGCAAAACCTTGGAATTGAATTCACTTCCAACTCCAAAGGCCAAGACAACGAGGAGTCCGAATCAGCTTTTTAAAGGCTGCCCGTAAGGGTTCACGAAACATTAATGGGCATCATATCATTCAGTTTGCATGAGAAATTAATAGCAGCTTCATGCTCTAACTTGCAACAAACAATCACCAACACCAGTGACGGTCTCAGGCGCAACAAACAATCACCAAAACTTGCAACAAAACATGAAATGAATTCCAAAACATCATGATACATACGGCCTTTTCTTCTTCTGAGAAGCGATACATACGGCTTTAACATAGTCAGAATATATGAAGAATGTTAATGACGTGCAAAGATTTTACTCCAAGGAAACATCAGAAGTTTACAAATTCAAGAAAAACAGAATGAAGTGAAAGATACCTTACCTGTAAAATAAAACTTAATTTCAGCATTTGGTCCATTGTTGCCCATCCCAATATTACATTTCAATAATTTCTTCAGACTCATCACTTCCGTAGGCTTCATACTCATCACGTCCACCGCTTTCACCACTCGAACTTGTTTCAGACTCATCACTTGATTCTTCAGGTTCATAACTTCCACTGGCTTCAGGTTCATCACTTGATCCATTGGCTTCAGAATCATCTTGTCCCGCACCTTCTTCTACTTGTGTTTCCTGTGACATCACATCAAGTCTTAATTTCTCATCATCTTCAGCATACAACGGGCATATCCCACACCTTTCCACCTCCACATATTTCGGCATTTTAACCTTCATACTTTTCGACACTTTTCGACGCCTTTTGATCGTGGGCTTTGGACTCATCAATTCTCCATCGTCTTTCACTTCTAGATCATCAGAAGTACCCACTGGAATGAAGTAAACAGAGGCCTCACTGACATGTTTGTAGAAATCGGCAGAGCATTTTACTCCCTCTACTGCAAGTTCAAAGGCATTATACCACACATGCACGTGATATCGACTGAAATTGTAGTCATACCATCCACCATCCTTATGCGGAGAATAAAATTTAGGACAACTGATATTATGGCTCTCACCATTATCAGTTTTGAACTTGAAATTGACTTCCACCCACATAAGCGGATAAAAGTCGTATGCAATAACAACAGAGAAAGAGAAACCCAAGAAACCTTTTCGAAACCAATCCCGAGGAAGCTTGATTGAAGATCCCTCATTTTGATAGCTGAACCAACTTGGAATTTCTTTTCCCTGGTAAACAATGGTAAGCAAAGGCCGCGGATAAGAGTCCCTTTCCTGCAACATTTATAGACATCAGATTATTCAATTCAGCAACACGTGTGTGTGTGTGTGATAGTGAGAGAGAGAGAGAGAGAGAGAGAGAGAGAAGACACATACATTACCCTCTCTTCGTCCAACATTTGAGGACGTAGTTGCCACTCGCATAATTCTAAGTTGTGCATCAGCCATCATGTTGCTCCTTGCAGTCCAGTCCAATGCTCGACAATTATAAAATTTAAGAACCCCTCGAAAAAGTTCATATTTATCCCAACCTTGAACGAGTGCAGTCCTTGAACTTGACACTGTCTTCAGTGATGTGCAGCCATCGGCTTCAAGAATTTGTAGCACTGGGAGCTCTGGTAAAGATTGAAGCCTCTTGCAATTGTTTAAGCGCAGGCTCCGCAACTCAGAAGCTTGTTTGATGCTAGCCGGTATGCTGTTAATCATGGTTCCACTCAGTTCTAAATCTCGTAATGAGGCTAAAAGAATGAGGCCACTGGGGACTTTCAATATCCCACTGTAACAGAGGTCTAGTTTTTCCAAAGAGAGCAAACCGACTGAGAAGGGAGGCACTTTTTTAAGATGCAAACAATGGCGAAAGCTGAGAGTTTTAAGATTGGTTAAACTGCTGATGCTGCTCGGGTAGACCTCAAAGTTACTGCACAGACGAAGATCTAATGTTTGAAGCCCAATTAGATTTTCGATCGACGACGGAAGCTTTTTAACCCTTGTCCCAGCTAAACGAAGAAACTCCAGATGTTCCATCGGCTCCATGATTTCAGGGAATTTGAAAAATGCAGAGCAACCAGTGAGATCAAGTCTCTCGAGAGATTTCAACTTACAAATTCTCGTGGGAAGACTTGTAAGCATTTTGCAACCTGTCAGTTGAATTTTTTTTAGAACAAAGAGAAACTCGATTGATGGATGTAGCTCTTTAACCGCTGTTCCTTCTAAACTAAGAAATTCCAGATGTTCCATTGGCTCAAATATTTCCGGGAAGTTTTTAAATTTAGAGCAACCAGTGAGATCAAGTTCCTTCAGAGATTTCAACTTACAAATGCTGGGCGGGAGGCTCACAAGCCGTTCGCAATCATTCAGTTTAATTGTACTAAGACTAATGAGGCACTCCATTGATGATATGGGTAATACTTCTATTGATGTACAAGTCAAATCTAGCACACTGATATCCCTGGGAAGCTCAGAAAACTCGTCAAGAGATGAGCAGTATTCTAGACTAAAATAACCTGAGACCTTCAGCTTACAATTGTTGTTTGGAAGTTTCTTAAGGTCTCTACAATCTCCAATACCCAAAAAAGAAATTTTTTGGTGAGACCAAACTGATGGAGGTAACTCCTTTATACCACTGCCACGTAAACTTAAGTATGCAATATTGCCTGGCATCTTCGGAAGATACTTGAGACTCGTGCACCAAGCAAGTTCAAGAGAAGTAAGCTCGTGAAGATATTGAAAATATGAAGGAACTTCAACCAAACTTGTACAGTAAACAAGATTTATACACTCAAGTTTTCGACTCTGAGAGAGATTTGGAAGTTCAGTTAGATTTCTGGAGGAACGCATATTGAACACTTTTAAGTTCATAAGAATCTGTAACAAATTGAAAAGAAACAGCAAGAATCAAAACCTTAGCATGACTAATTTTCAGCATGATTACATGTTATACAAGAAGTAAGATAAGCATTTACCTTGTCTTCATCCCAAAGTTTCTCAACTTGGCTTTCGGGCAAATGAAGCTCAACCAGATTTATAGCAGAGAATTTTGATGGCAAAGATTCCAAAGGATATGCATGCCAGAAAATGTAACGAAGAGAATTGGGAAGATCCAGAGAAACGTTTAATTTTCCGTAGATGTTAAACCTATAGGTGGAACTCTTATCCACACCTAGAAATATTAACTTAGACATCTGTTTGAAGTTTGCACCTTCCAAGTCTAGCTCTTCAATGTTTGACCTGTCAAAGAATACGGCTTGAACCATTGAGGTTCCCTGACAATCAAAAGCAAAGTATAAATTTGAATACAATATACATAAAAAAAAATTTAACCAATACTACATTTGTAGGAATCTGACTTGTTTCTTATAAAAGAGTTTTCCTTAGGTGTCTTCCCATAGAAAGTTCACGTTTTATTTTCTCAAGAAAGGGAATGAATTTAGCTCTTACCGTCCTATTTTTCAGCACATGATAGACATCCTCAGCGATGAATAACCTACTACGTTTGCCAGGCTCTTCAATGCATTGTTCCAAAACAATTGCCCGGCCCATTTCTTGTACCAGATCATGCATCTCTAAGGTTTTCCTCGTAGAAACAATTGATATGAGAGATTTCTTAATGAGAACTCTAATTCCGGATGTTGCAAACAAACCACGAATATCTACCATTCTTTTTACTTCATCCACATGCTTTCCCTTATGAAAACATGCAATATCCAGAAATATCTCCTTCTCGTTTCTTCCCAATCCATCATAGCTTAGTTTCAACACGTCCTGGATTTTTTCATTTGGAAATTGTTTCAATTTGTTCAATTCCTCTTCCCATTCTTCTCTGCTTTTGCCATGAAATGAGGACCCCATAATTTTAAGAGCTAATGGAATGCCTCCAGCATAACTCACCACCATTGATGACAACCTCGTATAATCTGTTATAGGAGTGTTATTCTTGAAAGCATTCAAACGAAAGAGCTGAAGGGCGTCATCACGTTCCAGTCCCCTAACCTCGTATATATTTTTATCATCTACAACAATTCCCTCTAGCAGGGCCATATCTCTAGTTGTTATGATGATTCGACTTCCAGGACCAGACCCAACACCATCTCCACGTAACTGATCCAATTGACGTGAATCATTCACATCATCAAGAACAATGAGGACCTTTGTACTGCCTAACCTCTTTCTAACAAGAGTTGACCCTATGGTTGAAGTTTCAATATTTAGATCTTTTTCCTTGAATACCTCCTTAACAATTGTATTCCTCAACTGAACTAGCCCATCCTTTTGTTCTCTCTCCCGAATATTTCGAAGAAAACAAGAAGCTTCGAACTTATATGATAGCCGATGAAATACAGCTTCAGCAAGGGTGGTCTTTCCAATCCCACCCATTCCCCAAATACCTACAGTATTGCAAGCATCTGGCGAATCAAGGCATAATAAGGACTCGATTTGCTTGATGCGGCCTTCAATTCCAACCAGGCCCTTTAAATCACATGATGATTCACGAGTCAATTTGGTCCAAATATCCTCAACCACATGCTTAACTAAGTCAGCTTCCGTCCTGCCAAATATGTTTATTATGAAGGCTAAGCAATACTTAGTAATAAGTATGTTTAATTAATATTGTATAAATCAAAGAGCCACGGGTAGAAATCAGTATAAGATAGAGAACTAGTCACCCTTTTTTGGTTGTATTATCGAATCCGGATAGATTGGCTGTAGTCGCCAAAGCAGCCCTCCACTTGTGCACCTTGTCATTACCCTTGAATCGTTTTTCAAGTTGAGCAAATGCATGTGCGTAACTCCCCTGTTGTTTTCGAACTTCTGATGGATTAATGTCGTAAAAAATGGGTATAACCATCTGGCCATATTTTTCCTTGCATTCTAGGATATGCACAAGTTCATCCAGACACCATGTGGAAGTAGCATAGCTTTTTGACAAAATGATTACCGAAAGTGTTGATTTCTGGATTGCTTCTAAAAGGGCAGGCCAGATTTCTTCTCCTCTTACAAGCCTGTAATCTATGTAGGTTTCAATTTTCTTCTGAAGTAAGGCATCGTGAAGATGGCTGGTAAAAGTAAGGCGGGTGTCCTCACCTCTGAAACTAATAAACACATCATACTTTTCTTGGTGAGGAGGGATATCATCATCCTCCTCGTGGTCATCATCATCAGCAGCATCATTAGACGCAGCATTAGGAGGAGTCCAACAAGAAAATTTTAATAATCCGCAGCGGAACGTGTAGAACAGAGTCATGATAGTGATGAAAATGATGATGAAAACTTGAAAAATCCCAGTGAACTCCATCTCTTTCTCTGAAATAATAGACAGGTGTTTTATTAATAGGATATTATAAGGCTAAAAACCAACACATTTTTCACTAAGATAATATTTCAAGGCTAAAAACCAACAAAACTTTCACTAATTGAAGGGTTCGACTGCAATTGTAGGAGTGGTGCGGAATCTAACCATTGCAAAGATCAATTAGATCCCTTCTTACCGTTGATTTTCCGGACCACTCAGTGGTACGTACCATGGAAGAAAAATTGCTAATTCAATCAATGATTAGGGTAAGATGTTCAGCAATAAATGGAATTGAAAAGTTTTGTAACCAAAAACCAACATATTTTTGTACAGAAGAAGAAGAAGAAAACTTAACTGAATCTTGTTAAAGTGCAGTCTTCTTCCCTTAGATTTCTTCTCACTCTACAGCGCTTCTCTTTCTTCCAGTATTACTCTCTCTCTCCCTCCATCACTCAAACAAGCAGCAAATCAAACAAATAAGCAAAGCAAGAGCTAGAAACTGGAGAAGAGAGAGCGGTTCCTTCTTCTTTGAAGAGATTGGTACAGATTTTGCTTTACCAAATTGTAATAGTTGAAGACGACAGTTAACGCAAGAAAGGGACAGATCTTTTCCACCTGATCCTCTTAATCCAAGAGTCAAATTTCATCTAACAGCTACAATTATTATCATTTTAAATGAGTCATTTTTTTTGTTGCCGTTGAATAACATTTGAACGGTCCGAATCCCGAATTAGGTGGAAAATGATTAGGAGATGATCCATTTCCGTGTTTTGGGACCTGGTACCTGAACGCTTTAATAGTTCTTTTTTTGGGTCAAATGATAGATTTTATTAGGTTTGATGTTAGATTAGCTATTGACGTGGGTTTTTTTTGTCAAATGATAGATTTTATTAGGTTAGATGTTAAATTAACCACTGACGGGATTTGAATCCACACCGTCATCCAATGATTGAACACATTTCCACTACTATAGTAAAGAGCCACTTTCGAACGTTTTAATAGTTGAAGTTTCAATTTTTATATCTTGAGACAAAATTTGACAGTTAAAATATCTGAGGTAGTTGGATATCAAATTTCTATAGCATGCTCACTATGAGAGATTTCAATGTGACCAGAATATGGGTTGGTACACCACGTGTCACATACAAATAATGGGCTATGTGTGTTGAAAAGTTAATAACTTAAAAAATAAAATTTTCAACTACTCACATAAAAATATGTGATGTACCGTCCGTGTTCCAGTCCAATGAAAAATTTCTTAGTATGTAGCTTATCCTCTGAGCACTTTTAATAGATAAACAAAAAATTGAAAGGGTTATTAGCATAAATGGTCTTTAAAATTGACTCACACTATCAAAATGATCTCTGAAATTGAAAATCGATTAATGTAATCCATGAAAATAGGTGTTACAAATCAATGTGGTCTTTCTATTAAAATTATGTTATATACTGACGTGGCACATATATGGATCTCACAAAATTTACAGGTTTTTATCATAAATGATCCCTGAAATCTACTGACACTATCAAGATAGTTCCTGAAATAAAAAATCGATCAATGTAGTCCCTCAAAATAAATGTCACTAATCAATATGGTCATTCTATCACAATTATGTCAACTTTTTTGTTATGTGCTGATGTGAATTTAATAATTTAATAATTAATTAAAAAAGTTGTCAAAAAAACTTTTGCACAATGAGATTATCTCAAGGCAGAGCTCAATGTTCTTTGTGTCACCAAGATCACCCAAGGAGCGAAGCTCTCCAAGATTAAGGTTGTGAGGCTGTCAGTCGCCAAAATATTGACAGTGATATCACAGAAGTCGTCAGCAATCCAAGCCGTCACCAAAGGTGGTCCCGATCTTGGTCCAATTCGGTGCAAAAGGAGTGTAAACTGTAAAGATGGGTGTCTTGAGAATTTTTTTCAAGAGAAGAGACGACAAAGGTTACCATAGATGGAGGTAAATGAGTGTGGGTTGGTATCGAAGGTGATTGCGATACTAGGTTTCTGGGTTGACAACTTTTTAAATTAGTTATAAAATTCTTAAACCTATTTCTAATTTATTTTTAATTTAGGGTAAATATCAATTTACGACCCTTATGTTTCGTGGTTTTCAACATTTAGTACATCAAGTTTTTTTCGTCTCAGAGTCATACCTAAAGTGTTAATTTTCGGACAGTAGTCAAACTATTAAGTCTACCGTTAACTAATGACGTGGCGCTTATGTGGACAATGAATAGGTGCCATGTGTCATTAAGGGGTCCACGTGGATTTTTTTTAGGGCAAAAGACTGTTTACTACCCTCATGTTTCGTGGTTTTCAACATTTAGTACATCAAGTTTTTTTCATCTCATATTCATACCTAAAATGTAAATTTTGGGATAGTCTCATACATCCGTTAGTCAAACTGTTAAATTTGTCGTTAATTGTGACGTGGCGCCCATGTGGACAATGACTGGGCGCCACGTGTCATCCACGTTTTTTTTTCTTCTTCTTTCTTCTTCCTTTTTCTTCTTCTTCCTCCGACTGTAACTTTTTTTTTCTTCCTCCTTCTTCTTCCTTCCTCCTTTTTTTTTTTTTTCTTCTTTCTTCTTCTTCCTCCTTTCTTCTTCCTTCTTCTTCTTCTTTCTTTTTTTTTTCCTTCTTCCTTCTCATTCTCCTTCTTCTTCTTTTTTCTCTGAATCTGGGGAAGTTTTTTTTTTTTTCTTCTTCTTCTTCTTCTTCTTCTTCTAGATTCAGTTTTTTTTTTTCTTCTTTCTTCTTCTTCCTCCTTTCTTCTTCCTTCTTCTTCTTCTTTCTTCTTCTTCTTTCTTCTTCTTCCTCCTTTCTTCTTCTTCTTCTTCTTCTTCTTCTTCTTCTTCTTCTTCTTCTTCTTCTTCTTCTTCTTCTTCTTCTTCTTCTTCTTCTTCTTCTTCTTCGGTCCTTTCTTGTTCTTCTTCTTCGGTCCTTTCTTCTTCTTCTTCTTCGGTCCTTTCTTCTTCTTCTTCTTCTTCTTCTTCTTCTTCTTCTTCTTCTTCTTCTTCTTCTTCTTCTTCTTCTTCTTCTTCTTCTTCTTCTTCTTCTTCTTCTTCTTCTTCTTCTTCTTCTTCTTCTTCTTCTTCTTCTTCTTCTTCTTCTTCTTCTTCTTCTTCTTCTTCTTCTTCTTCTTCTTCTTCTTCCTCCTTCCTTCTTCTTCTTCTTCTTCTTCTTCTTCTTCTTCCTTCTTCTTCTTCTTCTTCTTCTTCTTCTTCCTTCTTCTTCTTCTTCTTCTTCCTCCGACTCCAACTTTTTTTTCTTCCTCCGAATCTGCCCAGAAAAAAAAAGAGTTGCAGTCGGAGGAAGAAGAAGAAGAAGGAAGAAGAAAGAAGAAGAAAAAAAAAACGTGGATGACACGTGGAGCCCAGTCATTGTCCACATTGGCGCCACGTCACAATTAACGGCAGATTTAATAGTTTGACTAACGGATGTATGAGACTGTCCCAAAATTTACACTTTGGGTATGATTCTGAGACAAAAAAAACTTGATGTACTAAATGTTGAAAACCACGAAATATGAGGGTAGTAAACAGTCTTTTACCCTTTTTTTTATTTATTTTATAGAGAAGGGGTTCAAAAAAAAAAGCCCCATCTTCTACCTCCCCGCACCTTTTCTGACACACCCCGATCCTAGAATCAAGTCATGTTAGCCGTCACGTGGGCGTGACGTAACCAAAAGTGCGATGCGGAAGCAAAAGATAAAAGAGATACGAAGGAATAAAAACCAACTACTAGCAATAATATCCAACTAACATGCTAGAATGAGTTTAAGTGTGAAACACACATATTCAGAGCGTAAATACTAAGTGCAGTCAAGTAGGACCATAACTAAATTACAACACCCGAAGGTGAGTCCTACATGAGTAATCTGTTAGAACGCCGTGGGAATCCTCGTGAGCCATCAATACTGCTAACTAGAACCTGGGGGGCGCAAAACAAATTGAGTGGGTCAGTAAAACAAAGCTTTTTGAAAATATTTCATTTAATAACATTTCTAACCCCTCGCTGTAAAACCTGTATACTTTCCCAGAAAATAACATAATATGCATATAATTCTTCAAATATCTCAATTCACCAATCTTTATCAAAAACCAGAAAGTATGCCATACTATAAGCGTCAATAACAGAATAAGGATGCATCAATATAACAGGTGAAATAAGGAATCAACCGGAGACCCTGCAGTGGTCCTGTTCGGCTAATTTTATAGCTTAATATCCAATCTAACCAGAGTCACCAACTGTGACCTGTACGACACTACTCTGCATATAAATCGGAACTACCTGAAGTAGTCTGTACGACAAGAATGGTGTAAGAATACGTTCTAGTGCTTCTCTCATCAACAGCTGTATAATAATCTAAAGTCACCTACAAGTCGGAACCACCTCTAATGGTCTGTACGACATGTCGGAATCACCTTTAGTGATCTGTACGACATGCACCTACTTGGATCCAAGGTAAGCGTGTGGTGCGGGGTGAATAATATAAGCACTAATACCATGGGTGCAGGTTATGAGCTCTCAACACAATTCACATCATTAATAAACCATATGAACAACATACAACTCACCTGATACTCACTTGTGCGTCCACAACACCATTTCATATATATATGCATCAAATACTAATTCATATATTTCATATAATATGCATGCATGGCATTTTAAAACATACTTTCATTTAACTTCAATTTCTGGGAAAAATCAGTAGTATATAGGTATAAACAGAAAATAACTGCCCACTGACTGATAAGTCGAAGGGTCGTAACCCCCGTGACGCCCATGAATGCGTTCGTCCTCGTGATAGGTCTCACCTATATGTGAAACAACTATAAAAACATTATTTAAAGCACATAACCAACAATACATAATAATTTCTCATACGATGCTCAATTTGGGTATATGAATATACCACAGTGATCTACACAACCTCAGGATCATCACCAAATTTTTAGAAAAATTTTTGGACTTGCCACACGCCCTCACGCGCCAAGAATGGTACGGACCTACGCGCCTCCACGCACGTCGTCCCCTACCTCCAGTCGCCAGACTAGTTTCGTCGGCGCCAGAAAACTAGAGATTTTTCAAACTCCATTTTCTCCGTCAATTCTCAACCATTTTTTACGCATTTTACATCAAAATGAAGCCCTAAGCATGTAGAATCACGTTATACTAAATTAAGGCTAAAAAACACACGAAATCTCACCGGAGAAAATCCAAGAAAACCGGCCAACTTCGAACCCTACGATCCCGACGTCCAAAACCTTCAAACTAAGTACTCCGAGCTTCCTTGGGACCTCACTAAGCTCCCTGTAAGCTTAGAATTCCCTGAAAATCAACATTTCACGTGTGCATGAACATTACTCAAAACTGGGGGTTCGGATTTCAGGAGTTTTCGAAGGTTCTAAGTTCCAAAAATGGTACCAATAAACTCACAAGCTTGCAAGGATGAAGGAACTCACCTTTTTGACGTCGATCCGTGGAGATTTGAGGGTTTTTGGTTCTTGTCCGTACGAGTTCGAGAAGGAGAGAGGAAGAATGAACTGAGAGGGAAGAGAGAGAGGGCACGGGGTGAGGGGAGAGAGTGTGAGGTTTATTTTGAGTGTGTCTCCTTCCCCTAACCACACAAAATGCAAACCAATTTTTTTAATCCAACTCAATTTTTCCAAAAACTTAGGAATGTATGAATTATTCAAATAAACAAGTCACACATACCTTAGTAACCTTTAAGGGCAATTCCGTCAAATCACATCTACGATAACTAAATTTTCGGGACGGGATGTGACACTTCCCTCCCTTCTCTCTTCTGCAACCCGCACCCATTCCCTTCCTTCTCTCTTCTACAACCTGCACCACCCTCCCTTCTCTCATCTTTCCTCCTTTATCCCTCCATTCTCTTCTCTGCACCAACCCACCAAACCCTTCTCTCCTCTCCTTCCGATCCACCGTCAAATGCCCCTCAAACAAATATCCTAATAAACCAAAAATTCAATTCCAATAAAAGATAATAAATTTTGTGTTTTTTCAGGCAAATTTCCAAAATAACTACATGAAAATTTCAAAAATCAATATAAAGAACAAAGGGTTTCTGTAATTTTCAGAACAGGGAGAAAGAACACCGTGAACCCAGAATCCCAACCCCGGCCAGACAGTCATGAAGACAAACTAGATAGGGGAGAAAGAAACAAAAATATCAAATATTTGCACCATTGCTACTGTCTATCACTAAATAGTTTGGTAGAACCCATCAATTTTGTGACAAAGAAATAAGCTAAACATAAAAGGAAAAGAGATGAAGCTCATAAAGTAAAAGGCAAAAATTAAATAACAAATTCCTCAAATATTTAAAACCCAACTCCACAATGGCAAAACCATTTCTGCAAAGCAATCAGACCCAATTTCTCAATCGTAAATGGCAACACAGCAAACAAAGCAAAATAACCAAATTCAGCAAGAAAATCAAGGAAAGCCATGTAATTTACACTTCAGAGGAAGAAAAAGAAACCAAATAAAACAAACAAGCAAGCGACACGAACAAAAATTAGAATACCACTAATAAACAATGAAAAGAAAGAAAGAGAAGAAATTGAAGAGATGGGTCGGAAAGAAATGGAATTTGAGAATGTGGGAAAGATCCATAAGAGCGAGAGAGAGAGAGGAAAAAAACCTGAGGAAGTGGTGGTCCTGTTGTGGTTGCTGAGAGTGGTGATGGCGGAGCAGAGGAGAAAGCTGAAGCTGAAGTTGAATATGGTGTTGGTAATGAGGAGGAGGTGGGCGAGAGTCGAGGAGAGGATGGAGAGAAAGAAGGGAGGGTGGAGAGAGAGAGAAAGGAGAGGAGATGATAGTATGGTGGGTTGGTGCAGAGAAGAGAATGGAGGGATGATAAGGGAGGTATGTAAAATGATGATTATGCCCTCATTGGCTTGGTGACGTGGACGTACGTATATAGTTCTAAATTATTTTCCCGCTAATGTAATTAAATTGTACTCGACATCACGAGCACGTTGACGTGAGTTAGGGTCGAATTGGAGTTGTAACGAGAAAGTTACGATTATTAATGCGCGTAAACGGGTAAGTTACGGACCAATTATATTGGGTTCCTACTTCCTTGTGTCCAATCAGGTTTTATTTTCTTTCTTCTTTTTGCCAATCCCGTAAGCCACACACACACGTGCAACCTTCTTCTCTCCCCTCTCTTCTCGAAAATTCCTTTTGTCCATACAACCGAAAGCACTTACCCTCAAACTAAACCAAAACTCTACGGATCGAGCTTTATGTTTCTAGATTCCTACTCCTCTTGAGCTCTAGAATCTAGTGATACCTTTGTTTGGTGATTTGACTTCGAGAATCCTAGATTCCATAAACTATTTTGACATGATCGTAGGATTTATCTAAGGATTTAAGACTCGTGGTAGTTCCCATACAACTTCCTTAGTATCTTGGAACAATTTTGGAGTGGTTTGAACGTCGGGACACTCAGGTTTATCGAGTTGCAGACTTATTTGGAATATCGAAGGATTTTCCGACCATTTTCTATCGATTTTAGGACCTCAAAGAGGTATGGTTATATTCTCCTAGTTGAGAGCTTCGATTCCATATAAAATTTGTGAATTTTGGTGTTGAAACGAAGTAGAAACTAAGGTTTTAAGAATTTCTAGTTTCCGGTGATACAGCGGAGCCCGGAGGCGGATGCTGGCAAAGCACCGGAAAAGAAAGAAGAATATTCCGTCAACTTTGACAGAATATACTAATGACATCAGGTATATTTAACAGGATATTCTATTATTTAGCTGAATTTTCTCTAACGGCATTAAAGATTACATCCAACATGCCAGGCACATGCCCGCGTGTGGCCTGCGCATGAGGGCGTGTGGGATATCGGAAAATTTTTCTAAACATATGGGGATGTTCGTGGTGTTGAGTAGGCCACGATGGTATATTCAAGCGCCCCAATTAAGCAACGTATGAGAAGTTATTACACGGTTTGATTATGTACTTTCAAATTAACGATAATTTAGTTGTTTCGCATATAGGTGAGACATTCCAGGAAGAGGAGCTTAGCCAAGTGAAACTTGAGGGTTACGACCCTAATACATACCAGTGAGTGGGCTTTTGGTTTTCTATATATACGTATATATGCTTTGCATTTTCCCATAAATTGTTTTAAATGGATATACGTCTTTAAATGCCATGTTAATTGCATTACATTTTAGAATATGCATTAGTATAGATATGCATGTTGTTGCTTGACGCTGGGGACGTTCATGTAAGCTTTAGGTGAGTATATATTGATGATAGTGGAATGCATTGTTTGTGATTATACGTAGATGCATTTATAGCTCATTATCCTGCACCCCAGTGTTAGTGCTCCCGCCTGTGGCAAAGGCACAATCCTTCATGTGATGTTCACCTCTCGCACCGCACATTCACCTTGGATCCAAGTTTGGTGCACAGCCATGTCGTATATACCACATTTGTAACATCCCACATCGCCCAAGGGAGTGGATCCTCTAAACCTTATATGTATATTCTCATCTCTACCTAGCACGAGGTCTTTTAGGAGCTCACTGGCTTCGAGTTCCGCAGGAACTCCAAAGTTAAGTTAGTTCGCTAGAGAGCAATCTCATTATGGGTGACCCACTAGGAAATTCTCGTGTGAGTTCCCAGAAACAAAACCGTGAAGGCGTGGTCGGGGCCCAAAGCTGACAATATCGTGCTATGACGGAGTCAAGCCAAGGATGTGGTGGGGGCTCGGGCCAGGATGTGATAATTTGGTATCAAAGCCAATCCCTGGCCAAAAGTGTGTTGACGATGACGTTGGGCCTCTAAGGGGGGTGGATTGTAACATCCCATATCGCCTAGGGGAGTGGATCATCTAAGCCTTATATGTATATTCTCATCTCTTCCTAGCACGATGCCTTTTGGGAGCTCACTGGCTTCAGGTTACGTAGGAACTCTGTGAGCTCCCAAAAGGCCTCGTGCTAGGTAGAGATGAGAATATACATATAAGGCTTAGAGGATCCATTCCCCTAGGCGATATGGGATGTTACAATTTGGTATCATAGCTAATCTCTGGCTGGAAGTGTGCCGACGAAGACGTTGGGCCCCTAAGGGGGTGGATTGTAACATCCCACATCGCCAAATGGAGTTGATCCTTTAAGCCTTATATGTATATTCCCATCTCTACCTAACACGAGGCTTTTTGGGATCTCACTAGCTTCGGGTTCCATAGGAACTCCAAAGTTAAGCGAGTTCGCGCGAGAGCAATCCTATGATGGGTGACCCGCTGGGAAGTTCTCGTGTGAGTTCCCCCAGAAACAAAACCGTGAGTGCGTGGTCAGGGCCCAAAGTGAACAAAATCGTGCTACGGTGAAGTTAAGCTCGGGATGTGGTGGGGGCCCGAACCGGGATGTGACAGCTAATTTGGGGCCTTTCTCGGCCAAATTAGACTTGGCCATATGTATAAAGCTTGCTCTACTTATTGAGATTTTCATTTTTGTGAAATTTGGTAATTTTTTGAAATAGTTGATTTTTTCAACGAGTCGGGGCAGCACGTGGGCCGAGACCCCACCTGTCCTTCCTAGACTAATTTGGATACCTTGACTCCATATGTGACGTTTGATTGATGAAATCTCGTTGTATGACTATAGTTTGATAGAGACCGCCACTTGGACGTATATGAATCAACGATCTGACCTTTAGATCGTCACCAAACTTTAATATGTAATAGTACATAATATTTAAGGATTTTAGTAACTGACAGATCAGGAATCTGACGTACAAATCTTCCCGGATAGGTTTTCTAAGTTTGTAAATCTAAATGTCGACCGCCACTTAATTTTAGCGATTGGCAGAGATCTAACCGTTAGACTGTTCCGAAACTTTAGGATGTTGTTCTAGAAGCTTATTGAAACTCTTGGGAAGTTACGAATCAGAAATCTGAGGTGCGAATCTTCCGGATCAAGTTACGTAGGTTTGTGGACCCTTCCGTCGACCTTTGACAGACGGTTGACTTTTGGTCAATGAGTTACAAATCATTCTAGAATGTCCTTAGGGATGTGTTTTATGTAAGTTATGTGTTCTATCGATAAGAATTCTGAGATGCGATTTGATATTTGCTCTAGGCGACGATCGTTCGTGATGCCTCGATATTCGTGCTAAGGAGTTGTAGCGCGAACTTCAGGTGAGTCTTTTCCTTTTTATAATGTGTGTGTGTGTATATATATATATATGTATATATGATTGATAGTTTCCATTTATGCATTTGAAAAAGAATCACTATTTTCCTTTTTATAATGTGTGTGTGTATATATATATAGTATATATAGTATATATATGATTGATAGTTTCCATTTATGCATTTGAAAAAGAATTTTAGATCCTACGGGATGCACATGTATGCTTATAATCTTTCATGTCATAATTATAATTACGGCTATGAATGTTAGTATGTTGATTAGAACTATCAAATCACAGTGGCATAACTATATTTGTGTTATCTGATCATTGTTTGCTGCACCCGGTGTTAATGCTCGCCCAGGGCCAGCACCAGTCTTTCACGTGTATGTTCACATCCACACCGCATGCTCACCTTGGATCCAAGTAGGTGCCAGTCCTGTCGTACAGGTTGCAATAGGCAACTCTGACTCGTATGTGACCGCGAATAACGCCAGTTTTCACGTGATTGTAGCACTAGAGCGTATATTATGATTACACGCAATTCTGTTCATGTCAGAATACCTCTGTATGAACTCGTGTGTCAGCATGTGTTGATGCGCACCCGTTATGATATGTTGCTTATGTGAGATTTATGGATGTCATGCCCTTATTTACGAGATATTGTGCCGTAATGAATTCTTGAGATTTTGCAGGCTACGGTAAGTATTTTCATACTATACGTAGTATGTATATTTTTGGAAACTATACTTGTTGTACGGCGAGGGGTTATAACATTTTCAAAAGGTTTTTATTAAAACTTTATTTTTCAAGCCCACTTTATTTTTCAGGCCCACTCACCCTTGTTTTGCACCCCTCCAAGTTTTAGCAGCTCAGCTTTCGTATCAACGAGGATTCTTGGCAAATCTTGGTGTAGACGATGGTATAATTACCCCCGATGGTATAATTCTCACCCTATCTTACTATATTGTACTTATGCTCTAACATCATGTGTGAAATGGGTTCATTCCCGCTCACAAGCGCACTATTAAAATTAGGCACTTTTAGGTTTAAATTTATACACATTTTCCACATCACTAAACTTTATGGCTTCGTCACCTTCCAGGTGTCGGCCATCACTGTGAAATCCCATTCATGTATTTCACTTTTATAATCTACGTATTTGTATTATTGAGATTTTATATTATTTCTCGAGAAATTATTTTAATTTGTTTGAATTTAGATTTTAATTAAACTAGTTACGAAGTTTGATGTTTGGAAATTAATTATTTAAAATATGTAGACCTTTCAAGGTCACAATTTATATTTTCGAATAGATCTTCAAACCACGAATGTATAGGCAAAATCCGTTTGCGAGTCCGGATTATAACGGTATAGTTACAGACATTTGAAGTTGTTTTACTAAACTATAGATTTTAAATCAATTAAACTTCCACAAGAAAGAAGCCTAATCAGATTTAAGCAAAAATAAGAGGACCAATCAGCTAAAAGGAGAAGGATCAATCAAATTAAAGGGGGAAGGTTTCAGGAAAAAAAAAGGAAAGGAGTGGGAGGGGTCTAATTCTAACCCGTTTTGGGGGGAGATTAGACCCGTTAACCCACCAACCTCCTACGTTCAAGCTCTGTTTTGGGTGATCTTGGTGTCCATGGAAAGCTCTTGACGAGCCCTACATCTCTGTAGTGTTAGATTTCCCATTTTCTTTTCCATCTTTGCAGTTCGAAGCCACAAAGCCACGACTTTTCTGGCGGTTTTATCATTTTTCCGGTGATTCCGGCAACCATTTCCTTCGAGTGAGGTATGAAACTTCATCTGCTCTTCATAATCTTCAAGTTGGTATGCTTGGTTCGTGCTTTCGTATTCATTTTAGAGTTGGGTGTTTATAACCTTAGAAATCAGATTTTCTTTGGTGAATTTGGATGGTTTCCGGTTAAAATTTATCGTCGGCCTAGTTGTGAAAAGTGTTTCCCTTGTTGAGCTCTAGCTACCACGTAAATTTGAGTTCATTTAGTTAATGTTGAAAATTTAGGTTTTCTAAACCCTTCACCTTGGCTACCACCACGTGTGGTGGTGCGTGAAACCGTCCATGAGTGTTGTCTAAGCACCAAATGCCTTCTAGTGACCCTATGAACATATGTCTAGCTCGGTTTCCTGAAATTCAATTATTTGGTGTGGTGATCAAATTGGACCACCACTTGTTTGTGTGATTGACGACAATCCGATCGTTGGATCGTCGTATAATTTTGTGAGCACCCCAGTTATCAGTTGTTGGACCCTTGAGAACTTACGGATCGAAAATCCGATGTGCGGATCTTCTAGATTGAATAACCTTAGATTGTTGACCTTAATGGACCTATCTTATCGATGGTTGATGTTTTAGTCAACGTGCTCTACTCTAGTGTCATTTATCTCTAGTTTGTTATTGAGGCTTGATGGAGCTTAGTTGGCTCATCATGATGACATGTCGTTTCTATTTGACGTGTGTCTCAATATATGTATTAGTGGCACCATATTAAGTTATACTTGTTTATTAAATGTGCTTTCTATTGAATCGTTATTTTTATTTTTAGCATCGATCAATGTTTATTAATTGTGATTCGACTGTAGCTTGGAAACGTTTATGAAATGTGGTTAGATATGTATGATTAATATGATGTGTATGATTGCTTTTATGATGATGTGAACCCATAATCTTATGAGAAGTATTATGTAGAACTTTTATGCTTGTATGATAAGATAGTTAGTGGTCATGAGACGTTGATAGTAGTGCAAGTGATTACAATGTCAATCATAGCGGATGAGATAAGGGTAAGTGGTTTGTGTGTTGATCTAACTGCACCATGTAGCAGTGATACATGGATGGTCCTGCTTGGTTAATCTGCGTTAGGGGACCATACTATTTTTGGATCGCGCTTGGTTAATCCGCGTTGGGCGATCCTTATGACCATTTATATTTAGGGGTGATCATGCTTGGTTAATCTGCGTTGGGTGATCACTGCCTAATAGTTGAGTAGGTGTGACCCTGCTTGGTTAATTCGCGTTGGGGGACCATACTATATATGGATCGCGCTTGGTTAATCCGCGTTTGGTGATCCTTATGCCCATGTATGCTTAGGAGTGATCATGTTTGGTTAATCCGTGTTGGGTGATCACTTCCTAACTGCTATAGGAGTGACTCTGCTTGGTTAATCTTCTTTGGGGGGTCACTACAACCTTGGTTACTTTCTCAAGGGTGGCTCTGCTTGGTTAATCCGCTTTGGGGGGCCACTTCCTATTTGGTTACTTATGTAGGCTTCGGGCGAACTGCGTCCCTCTAGCCCTAGTTTTTATTTTATTTTATTTTATTTTATGTACATATGAATGATGGTTTTGAGAATCTTGAGGTTTGAATGAAAAAGCCGTTAGATGTCTGGGTGACTCATTCGGAGTTTGCAGCGACGTGATTATGATTTCATAAAGCATGATTCTATACTCGATATTTATAGATTGTGATCGATTGTCTGTTTTTACTAAATATCACATACTTGTATTATTGTCACTCACCCGAGCCTCGCAGTTTATCAAATTGTCTGATTGGCCCAATGTACCATATCCATGATGCAAGCATTGATTTTACATGTGACAGATCTGGGTAGATTACGAGAAACCGCTTGATATTTTGGATTCTGTTGAGTGGTCTGGAATCCTTGCTCTCGCTCATTCCCATAAGGTTAGTCTAGAACCCTAGATTTGAGTGAATGAGAACTACCCACAATAGACCTTGTGAATATGAAATAGATTTATCATGTTATTGCTCATAATCCAAGTAGGAAATTATATAGAGTTCCTTGGTTAAATTCGTGAAACAATATGTTATTGCATTCATTGATTAACATAATTAAATGCTAAGATCATGTATATTTGATTCATGAATTGATTAATTGATGGAATTGTGGAATGACCTTGGTATGGTTGTTATTATTCTGATTATTTTAGTTGATCAATGGGGCTTGAGAATAATATGTGCTTCATTGGTTATTTAATATGTTACATGTTGTGGATGGAAGTATCGTGTTGAAACCATGGAATTTATATGATGGATGGAATGAGAGTCTTGAACGGCATGTTGGTTTGTTCTGTAGCCCTGAACTTGGTAATGTCATGCATGTCAAGTTCCAATAATTGATTACAGAATGCTATGTATTCATGTTAGAATACACTGGAATAAATGTCTAAATTAGTGAACGATGAACTACGAATGGCTTGATTCATATTGAGGGTACGTAGGCAGTCTAACGAGGAGATTAGATGCAACCATAAGATATATGAAAAATCACTACGAAATTTGATTATGGAGTTGTAATTTGCCATATTCCGGAGGCGGAATAAGTTTGAGATACGAGTTTTGGTGACGTCACGTGTTGATACTGGGTGTATATTGGGATCGGGGTGTGACAAGCACAACTCGATTCAGAGTCCAAGTGGGCATTCCGGGTCGGGGTGTGTTAGAACTAGTAATAATGTGATTGAAATTCGCCTATAGCGAAAATTAAACCTAGGACCTCTCATTTATTAAAATAGAAATGAAGAACAAAGACAAATTAAGGGCACATCATCATCAGTGCATACGTTTTATCAAAGCTAGCTAACTACTCACAAATCACAAGCCACAAGTGCACATTAGTGGCAAACACACTGTAGCCAATAGGTCCCCCTCCCCGGCCTTACGCACTTTAAGTATAAACAAGCAACTGAGTTTGTGCGATGCCGCAAGTTTTAAAACTATATTAAATGTGTGGGATATGTTAAAATATATTTACATCCATATCAAGATTTATTTACATTATTATGTTTAATAGGAACAAATGATATGTGTTGTAGAATATATTAAGCCATTCATATAGTTATAATACACATAAAAAATATCTTGTTTTCTAGGTCCCAACTTTTCACATTATTGTTGAGTACTTCACTCTTCTTTCTTCTTTGCTGCCAAAAAGATGATTTTCTTGCACCATGCATGAGATTTTTATAAATGAATCAAAACTAACATGCAATATAGAACTTCTGCTTTTCACTTGCTTATTGATTGAGTTACAATCTAAGCTTGAGAAAAGCATTCAACGAGCTGAAAAAAAAAACATAGTTAAGAAAAGAAAGAAGCTCATTACTTTGCTTTCATTACTAGTTGTCAATATACTCAGAATACCAATTGGATGAAAATGTATTAAATTCATGAATTGTAAGATAGGAAACAACAAATGCAAATGTTGTTTTATTAAGAAATAGGGGTATTATACAAAATAGTTCATGAGATTTGCATGATCAATAGAAATGGTCCCTGAAATTGAAAATCAATAAAAATGGTCCCTAAGATTGTCCACCATCCATGATTTTAGTCATTCCATTAAAAACTCTTTGAGCAATTTTCAAAGCTTTGTAATTCAATCGTTTCTTAACCAAATTCGACCAATAATATATCAAAATGAAGATAGGAAAGTGTAGAATAAGATTATACCTATTTGGAAGCCTAATGGTTGTCGGAGATGGCCGGACAATAGCCTGAAAGGTGACTGGTCCGCAGGAAAACTAGAAAACTCGCCGGAAACTGGGTAAACTTTAAACGTTCATAACTTCTTCAATACTCAACGAAATCGAATGATTCAAAAACGAAAATCATACTACTTGACGAGAGGAAGAGAATGATACATTTTTAGAAGGCTATCTCGCCGTGGTTTGGTCGGACAACGGCTCGAAAGTGGCTAACCATTTTCGAGTTAGCCACGTTCGAGCAATTTTCCGGCCAAACCACGACGAGTTAGCAATCAAGAAAAATTTCATTCTCTTCGTCTCGTCAAAAAGTATGATTTGTTTTTTGAATCACTCGATTAAAAAAAAGTACTAATAGTTTTGCTTTTGATTTAAACTATGCAATGATAAAGATAAGGTTATCAAATTGGAGACGTCTTTTTCCATAAAATACATATTTGACTCGCCTCAAAAAGAAAATGTATGTGTGTGTGTACATCCTTTTTTTCCTTCCAATGGACGAAGAGAAAGTCCAAGAATGTGGGCGTTATTTGATACAGGTCCTTTCATGAAAATTGGACTTTCATGATACAAGCTAGTACACATCACAAACGAGGCAATAACTCAACCTGTCGGTGACGCAATTTTTTCTGCGAATGTTTGCAACTTTTGTCAGTCTAAAATACTTTTATATATTTTAAGGAGGCATCAAACTCATTTATTATAGGGGTGGGTTCAAAAAACCGAAAACCGAAAAAAACCGACAACCGAACCGAACTGAAGCCGAAAAAAGCCGAATCGAAAAAAAAACCGAACCCAACCGAATCTGGCCAGTTCGGTTTCGGTTTTTGAGGTCCGGAAACCGAACCGGACCGAACCGAACAGAAAAAAAAAATCAAATATAAATACTAAAAAACATTTTGGCATCAGGGTTTGAACCCCTGACCTCTAAGTTGGGGAAAATTGCTTCAAACCAACTTGACTGTAGGCTTTGTGTTGTTATAATTGTACCAGTAATATATTTATAGGTTTCTAATATTTAATGCTTTATAAAATTTCTTAAGATTACAAACCCTAGCCGTCGCTCACTCCCAATCCCATTTCGGTTTTCCTTTTCTCAAGCACTCTCTCCCCTCCGCTATTTCCTCTCTGCCTCTCTCTCTCTCTCTTTCTCTCCCCTTCCTCTCTTCCTCCAAATCACTATCTCTCTTTGTGGATTTCGACGGTAGCAAAGAGGAGAGCCAAACCACAGTGGCAGTGGAGCAGTCCAGTGGCACAACATGGGACTGATGGGCAGTTGACGGCGGATGAGGGCAGTCATTAATCGTTGCAGATCCATGGATAATTTTTCAAGTTTTGTTGAGAGTATTTACTTTTTAAGTTTTGTTGCGTCTGTTGAATGGATAAGTTTTGAGCTTATATATTTTGGTGTTCCGGTATCTCATTATCTTCTATTCGTATTTTTAGTATTGCTGATTCACTTTAAGTTTGTTTACTTGCTGAGATAATGCAATCTGAGTTGGGATTTAATATAGCTTCTTAAAAAGTACTTTATCTGAAAGCAATATGAGCATGTCGATACAACCTAATCCCTGAACTCGGTTAGTCGGTTGTGTTACTCGATTTTTTAATTTTTTCAATGTTCGAACAGGGGTTCGTTGCAGATCCATGGCCAATCGTCCCAGTTCGTATTTATTTGATGCAGAAATTTCTACATCTTCAATGCTCTAACTGTTGCAGATTTGTTCCAGATTTAAAAAAAAAATCATGGAAAAAAACAAAAAAAAAACCGAAATCGAACCGAAAAAAAATCGAAACCAAACCGAACCGAAATTTCGGTTTGGTTTCAATTTTAGCAAAAAACCGAACTGTTTCGAACCGAATCCAGCCCTAATTTATTATGCTTGTCATTGACGGTTAATATCAACAAAAAAGTTGAATAATCTTGTTATTCAAATGTATGCTTGCATTAAGGAAACTAGCCTTCACATTCAATCGCGTGCAGAAAATATTTTTTGAATTACGATGTATTATGTGCGACTTATACGTTTTAAATGTAATTATATGTGTGAATTGACAAAAAAGGAAAATCAAATATTTGAAGTAAATGAATAATTTTAGATCATACTTGAAAAAATCCTTCAAAAACTAATCAAAACAACTGAATCATATAATAAAATTGGTCTTTCAATTTCCATCTACATTATATTAAATTTACATTAAGAATAGAGAAAAAAATATTCAATAAACAATTGATTTAATTATTGTTAGCCCATTGTGAGGCTAAGCTCATTCTCTCATCCTTAGTGTAGATAATATTATTTGCTCAAAAAAAAATCACTAATTTAATCACATTATTATATGCGTGCGAACTTTTTTTAACCGGTATTATACGCCTCTTAAGATGTTTTGAACTTGTTTAAAAATAGAGAAAATAATATTTAATGAACAACTGATGTGAGATACTAATTAAAAAAAAAACTGTACAAAAAGAATTAATTATAAAAAAAATACTATTAAAATGACAAAAAATACCCATGCATTATTTTAGGTTGCTTTTGAAATTTTTTGTTTTGGGGCTATTTTTGTCCAAAACTTTTTGGTGAAGCTTGTGACCCCAAAAGAGGTTGTTGGCTTTATATATAAAGATTGAGTTTCTAATCAAAAGATTGTGGTGAAGATGATATTAAGATCCGTGTTAAGTTTTTTCTATGCCTTGTTTTATAAAAGACTTCAAATATTTTGTTTATGTATGCCAAACAATAACCACAAACTGATTGGCTCTTAGTTCAATTTAGTATGCAATTCTCACATAGATATGTTTACAGAAATGTAAAGATCATAGGAAAATGAAAGAATAGAAAGAAAATTAAGTAAAATTAAGTTAAATACTTAGTAAATATCCAACTACAAAGCAATAACTTGAAAGAAATGAAAAATACAAGATATCGGGCAAATTTAAACCTATTTGGGCTAACTTTCTTGCCAGCGGCTCGTGCAACTAGTTATCGAATTGGGGTGTGTCATAATCAAATAATTAAAAACATTTATCCGCAGTTCGAGGTCGTAAAAAAGGGACCCATTGGGCCTTATTAAATTCAAAGCCCATTTTACCTTCTTTCTTTCGGCACAGAAAGCCCATTTCACATTTCTGGTCCGAACAAAGAAAAAATGGGACACTGTCGTCACTGAGATCAACGTGCAAGAACAGCCGGCGCAGGTTAGCAAGGTCGTGGACCTTGACTGGCAGTAAAGTAAACGCGATCAAAATTCACCGAACACCAAAAAATATGAAGAAAATTCTCTGCAATCCGTAACCCTTATAATTCCATCTGATTCAAATTCGTACATGATTTCCGAGATCGGAAGCTCCCGTAATTTCTTTTTTCGCACCAAAATTAAACAAAATGAAGAAAATTCTCTGCGATTTTCGGTTCCTCCTGTTTCTCGCAGCTGCGGCGTTCATCTATATCCAGGTGGGCTCCCCAAAACCCCTAATTCTCTCACAAATATTTGGAATTGAAATGTATGTGGAGTTGTTGTTGTTGCTGTAGCTGAAAGAAATGACTGAATCGATTTTCTTCTACTTTGTGTTTGGTGTTTCTGTTTGGTTGCAGATACGGCTTTTCACTACGCAGTCGAAGTACGCTGATCGCCTCGCCGATGCGGTATGTCGAAATTATGAGTCTGTTATTGTATCAGAGTTTTCATGAGTAATTCGTCTGCAACGTGAACTCTTTTCATTTATTCGTTTGATGAGAATTTAGGTGCACATTGTTTAGCAGGATCAATTTCTGTTGTTAGTTTATTGTCTGCTTAAACAAATGGAGCAAAGGAAGCAGTTTTTACACAATTTCACATCCATATTGTGTAATTTTCGATGTTAACGTTTCTTTGTATGTCTTTCTTAATGTTACTTTGAGACCAACAAGATGGGTCATGCGTGTATTTCAGAACCGTAAGGCGTATTTATACATTGGAAGCTTCTACGGTTGAAAAGTTGGTTACTTTATCTTGAATGACATCTGTTTTTGTTTTGCAGATAGAGTCAGAGAACCAGTGTACATCTCAATTGAGGACACTTATTGATCAAATAAGCTTGCAACAAGGACAAATTGTTTCCCTTGAGGGTGTGATATATTTCTAGCACATGAGTCTTTTAGATGTTTGTTTATACATTATATTGTGCCCGACGATGACATACTTCTTTTATTCCTCTTTTTTTTTTTCAATTCTGACACTAGACTGCTGCAATTGTAGAAGAAAAGCAACGGCTGGAGCAAGAGTGTGGACAACTGAAGGTCCTAGTTCAAGAACTTGAAAGTAGGTGGTTATCAGACAAAATCTTTTTTTTTTTTTTTTTCCCTAGTGAACGCACCCCCATTTACTTATTTTTAGTTTTCAGGCCATGTATATAGTAATAGTCTGTTAGAAGAAGAAAAACATGGGTTTCGGTGATTCATCGTTTATACTATTTAATTTTATAAAATCCTTTCCGTAAACCAGAATTAGGCTAGATGAATGTATTTGAAGTGGATTTCATATAACTATAGACAATGAACCATTTGAAGCCCATGTTGGCCATAATACATTCCAAAGAACTCAAATTATTCTTTTGTCACCTTTTTTTTTTTTTTCAGGGAAAGGCCTAGGTCGGCTGATTGACAAAAACCAGGTGCCAGTGGCCGCAGTTGTAATTATGGCATGCAATCGTGCTGATTATCTGGAAAGGACCGTTAAGTCTGTTTTAAAGTAAGTTCCATGTTCTTGTCACATAAAAAGTAAGTTTCGTACTTACACCTCACATCACAGTTTTTAAATTTGTACTACTGACTCACTGGCCTAATTATTCTAATATCCAGATATCAGAGCTCCGTTGCATCAAAATTTCCTCTATTTGTCTCCCAGGTATCATGTGCTTAATATATGGTAAAACATTATGGGTGTCATTGTTATTTTTTAGATTTTATCTAGTAGAGAATCAATGGCTCAACGGGGTTCATTTTTCTTAGGATGGATCGCATCCAGCTGTCAAACAAAAGGCTTTGAGCTACGATCAGCTTACCTATATGCAAGTAAGTTGTACATTTATAATCAAACTGTGTATCCTTGATGTTGGAAGCACACCAGGATGGCTATCAACTCTGACTTCAATGAATTGCAGCATTTGGATTATGAACCAGTTCATGCTGAAAGACCTGGGGAGTTGATTGCATACTACAAAATTGCGCGTAAGGATTCTTTGCTGCTTCAGTTGTATTAGCTTCACTACTACATCTCACTATTATATCCCGCTTTTTTTTAGTTCATTACAAATGGGCACTGGATGGATTGTTCTACAAGCATAACTTCAACCGCGTAATCATACTTGAAGGTTAAAACAGAATATCTTTTGGATCTTTTTATTTTATTTTATTTCCACTATAAGTATGACACAATCCATCATCCTTGAACACAGATGATATGGAAATTGCTCCCGATTTTTTCGATTATTTTGAGGCTGCAGCAGCTCTTCTTGACAAGGATAAGTATGTCTTCTAGATGAATCCGAGGTCTTATGACTTGAATACGTATTATATAAATGTTCTGGACTCCAGAAATTCTGACTTTTCCTCACTTTTTTAATTTTGTATATTGAACTGTGGTAGGTCTATCATGGCCGTTTCCTCGTGGAATGACAATGGGCAAAAGCAGTTTGTGCATGATCCTAGTGAGTTCTTGTTAATTTTTCAAGTTAATCTTCCTAAGATTGGAATCAAGCATAATACAATATTTATTTTTTCAAGACCAATTGCATTAATGTAATAATAAGATCACTATCTGACACCCCCCTTTTGTTGTCCTTCGTGACTGGATAGAGAAAATGTTTTGTTTTTGTGGGAGAACCAATGCTTATTTAAGCATGGTTGTTCAGGTTCCTGGCTCATGTAGGTTTGTAACATATTGCTCCTATTTTTAAGGATTGACAATGATCTTTGCATCTTGGTCTTCTGCTACATTATCTAACCTTATCAGTTAACACATTACATTACTATCATCTTACCAACAAGTGTATGCATCCTCAGTATTTTCCACTGATGTTTGGGCACAAGACATTGACAGCTATCAGAAATAGAAACTCAGAGCCACTGTGCTTTCTGATCTGCTATCTGATTCACCGTGCAGAAATACTTTATAGATCGGATTTCTTTCCTGGACTCGGGTGGATGCTGACTAGATCTACATGGGATGAGCTATCACCAAAATGGCCAAAGGCATATCCTTGTTGCTGAAATGTGTTTTATTTTGATTCACACTTCTCTATGCTGTTAGAATTTAGATCCATATCCTCTAAATGTTTTCTTTCACAATGCTTCACTTACTGGGATGACTGGTTGAGGTTAAAAGAAAATCATAAAGGTCGACAATTTATACGGCCAGAAGTGTGCAGAACATATAATTTTGGAGAACACGTATGTATTCTTACTTTTTCTTGTTTATTGCTTCCCAACCTCAAGCGTTATATAGTGCATGCAGTCATGTATTTACTTTTTGTATAAATTCAGTGATTTAGTGTATTGATTTCTGCACTGATTTTATTTAATATCTCTCCCGGAAAAAGTCAGGAAATATTATCTTAAAGTGGTTATCTGTTCCTTGAAACTGCAAACATTGTTATGAGAATAAATTTCATAAAGTTCCGAGTTATCTTAAAGTGGTCCTTTGTTTCTTGAAAATGCAAACAATGTTAGAGGAACAACTTTCATAAAGTTCTGAGTTAAAGTGGTTCTTTGTTTCTCCTCCCATCTTTATATTGCCCTATATAGTTTCTTTAAGTAATCCCTATATAGTTGTTTTGCATTCTGATTAACTTAATCTAAGTGATATTGTCAAATGTCAAGTGCAATGGCTTGAGAATGTAGTAGTGCTAGTCTCTTCCCCCTCACTTGTAGGATTGTGAAAATTGTCATGCTTCAATTCTCATGACTTGTAATTTTATGCAGGGTTCTAGTCTGGGACAGTTTTTCAAACAATATCTTGAGCCAATCAAGCTAAATGATGTCCCGGTAATTACTAATCTCTCTTCTGTATCATTCCATCTAATCTATGTTTGTCCTTATCATTATTCAACATTTTCATATTGAATTACTCTTTTCTACCTTTTGCTTCTAAAGGTTGACTGGAAATCAATGGATTTGAGCTACCTGATGGAGGTAATGGATGCTTTAATACATTGGTTAGAATGCTCTTTCTTTTCATCTATAATCAATACATATTTCAACCTGTTTGCAGGACAAGTATATAAAGCACTTTGCTGACATTGTGCAAAAAGCTAAACCTATCCGTGGATCTGATCTTGTACTAAAGGCACGCAACATTGGTGGTGATGTTCGCGTACAGTACACGGACCAGCAGGACTTCGAATACATTGCTAGCCAGTTTGGTATCTTTGAAGAGTGGAAGGTGATTTTTCATTTTTACTGTGTAACTTCCTTTAATTATCATTGAGGTTAAGGAATAATGCATTTGATTTTATGAGACTCTGGAGAATCTTCGATTCGATAAGTCCTGCCCCCATTAGTTATGCAAGTAGCTCTGGAAATAAAATGCTCTAAATGCCTAGCTTTAAACCCAGTTGCTAAATTATTCATCTGGAGTTGTTTGTTTGTGTTTCTTTCGTTTTTCAGGATGGTGTGCCACGGACAGCATATAAAGGAATAGTTGTTTTCCGGTACCATATCCCACACCGTATATTCCTTGTTGGTCCAGATTCTCTCAAGCAGCTCGGAGTTAATGATTCTTGATGCAAAGTTGAGGTTAGTATGGTTCAACTTGCCGCTATTTCTCTGCTCAAAGTTCTGAAGTTTCAAAAATTAATAGTATCTGAGATTTTTCTTCTCTTGGTTACCTTACAGAGTTCACAAGGAGAAAACATTGTTTCCAAAGTTTAAGATTTTGAGGTCCATGCTCTTGAAGCACAAACGCAACTCATACCAAAATCGATAACCAATGCTAACTACACCTAGATGAGAGCCAGGTGCGTTTTTCGTGATTTGAGTTCTGCAGCCGGCTATGTCTTCAGTCTTCTGTAATTTGAGTTTTTTTCGGAAACTTTACCGAGTTACCCCATTCAACATGTAGCAGTCTCCATATTCAGTTTGCCCTTAATAGATACCATTCCCTTCTGAAAGAGTATTGTAATCCTAATCCTTGAGATGTATGATATTTTGACAAAATGTACTCATATAGTAGCATACAGAAGTCCAAAATATTACTTTTTATTTCTTTGTTAAAATTATTATTTATTTAATTTTTAACAAACTTGTGGACCAATGGAAAAAGTGTCATTACCTACTTTTGTTAATTTACTAAATTTGTAAAAGAAAAAGAAAATGACCATTTTCGTACTCAATTTTTGTTAGGACAAATAATAATTTACACTAATTTACACTATATGAGAGGAGGGTTTGAAATTGGAACACAATATCACTAGGGCTTCACCACTTATCCAAATATATTTTAACCGAGTAAAAAATATTGTCTATTCCATTAAAAAAATGTTTTTTTGGCCAAAATGGTTTTTGAGATGGACATCTTTTTATTTTTGTCCCTGAGTTTGTCCACCCTTAATGAAAAATCTTCGTAAACTAAGGACCAAAATGACAACAACAAAAATTCGTCAGTTTTTGTCATTTGATCCTTATTTATCGAAGATTTATTACGCAAGGATTAAAATGATTGAGGGTGGGACAAACTTAGAGACCACTTCTAATGATGTCAAATCTCAAAAATTAAAATGAAGAATTATGTCATTCTCAGGAATCATCTTGGTTAAAAAGCCTTAAATAAATTGAATTTAAGAAAAATAAACAAATAAATGTCTCTGTTTACATACTCTCCTGTTTCTTAGGACATCAATTTCCCAATCCTATTGGGATTAGGAAAAATTCCTAAACCGCGCACCGCCAATCCCAACCCTCAACTATAAATAGACTTTAGCCTTCCATTAATTACATTACAAGCTACAATTTCCAGTTCATTCGCTTTCCGCATTCGATTGCTCTGCCAAGTAGTAGTTGCTTAGAAAGCAAGTTAGGGTTTCCAAGTTAGAAATCTACGACTTTGGAATCGGAAGAGATGGCTGCTCTAGTTATGCGTCCTGCCAAGACGAAGCAATTCGACTTCCTTCAACTCAGGCAGCAACTGAAAGATCGCATTCGCATGAAGAAATCAGGAGGCTCTGCTGCTGCTCAAGGCTGCTCGGTTAATAGTACTACTGATGATGAGGAGAAGAAATTGCCTTTCGACAACTTTGGATCCTTCTTTGGTCCCTCGGAGCGTGTCATGGCCAAGAGAGTGCACGAAGAGATGAAGGATTTCGTGCCGGAGTTGAAGAAGTTGGCGTCTAGGGTTCTGAATTCCTGTGACAAGGCTAAAACCGCCGCAAAGAGTCCTGCCCCCTTGAGCAAGGCATTGAAGTGTAAAATCATCAAGGAGTCCCGGGATTATTCCTTTTTGCAATCCGATGGTGCAGAAATTCCAAAGCCGTCTAAAGGAGAGCCTGAAGAAGTTGGCAAGAGAAAAACCTCCTCTGCAAAGTCTGAATCCTCTTCAACAAAGCAATGTAGCACAAATCCAACGCCAAAACAAAAGAAATCTGTCTTGAAACATCCAATCAAATATCGCGTGAAGGAGGAGCATCCAGAGGCTGTGATTGGCAAAGTCCCCTTGGCAAAGTCAGAATCTTGTTCAACAAAGCAAGGCTTGAAGCAAACAAAGCAATCTATTGAGCTGAAACGCACAGCAAAACCAATGCCACCGAAAGTATCTGTCTCGAAGAATCAGGTCAAACACCGTGCCAAGGAGGAGCAATCAGTTGATGTTTCTTCTGTGATCCAGGAGATATTTGGGCACAAGCGCCCTAGGGAGGATGATGACGGAGATGATCGTGCGATGGTGTCCAGTTTTGATGACATTCTGAAGGAAGAGAGGAAGAGTGCAAAAATTGCCAGGGAGGAAGATGAAAGAGAGCGGTTGCTGCTCGAACAAGAGGAGAAGCATGAAGAAGGATTAAAAGCAACAAAGAAGCTGAAGATTAAGATCAAATTATCCAAAACATGATGTTGTTCCATTTAGATTTTGGAGATTTCATTTATTCAGGTAATTGGATTTCAATTCCTTAATATCAAGTTCTTTTTAAGGAAATTGATCTTAATGTAAGATCTTTAAGGAAATTATTGATAAGAGTAGAAGTTTCAAGTATTTTTGTTTGTGTTTATTGGGTTAATGATTCGGAAAAATCCGTAAGTATCTACCCTTTTTTTGGGTCATTGTCCTTTTGTGAAGTGAACTAGTTGCTTTTAGAACAAGTTACGGTTTCAAAATTTGAAATTTAACTCTTCTTGGGACGGGAAAACATGGCTGCTGAAATTTCGCATCCTGCTGGTGCGGAGCAGTTCTTTCTCCAGCTGAGGCAGCAAATGAAAGAGAGCATTAGAGAACATAACATGTAAAAATTAGGAGGCTCTGCTGCTGCTCAGGGCTGCTATGGTAGTAACGATAACAAGAAATCTCCTTTCGACAACTTTGGATCCCACTTTGGCCCCTGGCAGGCTGTCATGTTGAAAAGATTGAACGAAGAGATGAAAACTTTCATGCCGGAGATAAAGAGGTCGTCATGTAGCCCTTTAAATTTGGAGACTTGGTATTCCTCCTTGCTAGAAGTACTGGACGGAAAACCATTCCTGAACGATAATCAGGTTAAAAACAGTATGATTAAGGAAACATAAGGACGCAATCATAAGCGACATAGGGAGGATGACAACAGCAAGAACTAAAAAGGAGAGTGGCAACAATGAAGAAACTCGATCTTCGTCTTCTTCCAGCATTCCTTGTGCCACAAGCAATGTAGATGTTAAACAATTGGAAAACTGTGGAGGACTGTTTCGTCTTAGATTTCGACCCATCTGAGCCGCTGACTCAGCTATCCAAATTATCCGTGATTTCCGATGATATTTCTGTTGTTGGTGGGAGAGGGCGGGCTGCTTTTAGAGATTATCCGCATTCAAGGCACCTCTGTGTGAAATTGCTTTTCAAAACAACGCCTCATGAAAGCTACCGCGAAATGTGCTACTGCTACGTTTGTGATTCACCCGCTTCGTGCGGGTTTTGGAAACCAACACGTTGTCATACTTCTGAGCACATTGGTGACTGGAAGTCCAGTAGGAAGTTGAGGAACAGCAAGTGACGCGGGGACGGCGCCGGCTAAGAAATGAACAAACTTGTTCCTTAGGCCAAATCCATTGCAGTTAATGGTGGTAAGGTGCAATTAACTTTGTACTTCTAATATGTATGGCTTGAGAAGATGTAGTAGTAGTTACTACTTGAATTTCTTTCTGATATATATCGAATTGAATTTGATTTGTTCAGTTGATCTTACCATAAGCTTTTTATGTAACGAAATTATTGATGTAAATTGTCTAATTGTTTAAATGTTTTCGTCTATAAAAATAAGTAACATTTTTATTCATCTAATCGTTGGGAGCGATTTGATATGTTTTTTTGTTGTTGAAAAATTGTGCGTAAGAATCAAATTGAAAGTCGAGAAGGCAAATTTGAGGGCAATGCCCCGGGGACACAGTTAATTTAAAAAAAAAACAAAAAAAGTATATACACACACACATACCAACCTATTACGACATGTCGTTCTAAGTGAATTGAAGTCGTCTCTCTCGCTCCTAAAACCCTAAACCCTCCTCCACACAGTCCCCTTCAGTTCCGTCCCGCCGAGCTTTTACCAGAAGCAGCCATGGCCTCAATCCTCTCCAAGAAGCAGAAGCAGAAGCAAAAAGCCACCAAAATTTCCGACCTCAAAACCCTAGGTAACGAGCTCCTCTCGTCTCGGGCCCACATCAACAACCTCCCCAAGCTCCTCTCCTTCGTTTCCCCGGCCTCGCCACCTCAGAACATCGTCGAGTCCCTCCTCTCTCTCCAGTCCTTCTTCACCCCTCTCCTCCCCGACCTCCCTTCCTCCTCCTCCAAGCCCCCGACTCCGATGGCTCCCACGACGACCCCGACTTCATATACCTGACCTGGCTCCGCTCCAAGTTCGACGAGCTCGTTGAGGCCCTCGTCGAGGTCCTGCTTTCTACGCAATCCGATGAAGCTCTCAGGGTTGCTTTTCGATTTATTGAAAGTCAGTTCTTTTCTCTTTTGTTTTTGTATAAGTACGATTTCAATTTTAGAATTCGATTCTCTGAATGCGATTAGGAGGTGGTGTTGGACACGATAATGGAGTTTGTGATGTTCGGAAATGGTGGAAAGTTTCACTCTGCAATGTACCATAGGCTGCTTCGTAGTATTGTAAGTTGTATTGATTCTCCGAAAGCTTAGTTTGAGTTTTATTTTTTCATATTTCTCTGTTGTAATTTCAATAGTAAGCTATAATTTTTTTTGTTATCGCTGATAGGTTTACACTACGTCACCAGTTGATTTGTTGTTAGACTTGCTCTCATCCAAGTATTTCAAGTATATTGATGTCCGGTAAGATCACATTCCATTGATTTTAGGAATTATGATATTTCTTAGGACTTCTATTATTTGTTGGAACCTTTATTGTGGAAATTTGTGGTACTGGCCACTTAAAAAGTGCAATAATTGTGGCATCTATTTCTTGCAGTTATTTTACCTACATTAGCTTGGAAAAGCTTTCCAAAGTTCTGGATGCAAATGGGATTTCTGGTACTTTCTGCTGTGTTTCTTGCAAAAACTTATGTTTTTCATCTTTTCGAGTGAGGGTAGTGGCGATGTTATAGTTAACTTAGTAGGTTTGTTCATTTCTATCTCCCTCTTAGAGGATAAAAACATCAAGACAGACGGTAAAGATGTGGAGCATCCTAGGGAAAGGTTAGTATAACGCTATCGCTTAGGAAATTTCTGTTCTCTTATTCTCTCATTGAACTTCTCTTGTTAAGAGATGTACATGACCCTAATATAGAATGTGTTGCCTTCTGTGCTCTGATTGAGTCAGACATAATGGCAAGTGTTGAAGTTATTGTTACATTCTGCATATGCAGATTGTTGACAATATGTGTAGATGTTTTGGTCTCAGATCAAGATTTCTTGGAATTAAACATTTTACTTTTACGTTACTTGGATCTTTGTATACCTTTATGTAATATTGGATTCTTCCTTGACTCAAAGTCCATTTTCATCTGTGCTATTCTTTTATTTTGTAATCGAGTCAATGAATTTATGTTTAGCATGCATATGTGTTGGATTCTTTAGTATGTTAATGCGTTAACTTAATAGCTTTTGATGGCTAAAATTATTTACTTGCAGCATGGATCAATTAATTCACAAGATTCATTATTTGATATCACACATCCCCTCTCTGGAAAGCTCAGTTGATAAAACTGATCATGAGATGTGGAGTGGATCGGGTTAGTGTTCCCTGCCTTCTCACTCAGTAATTAAGCAGTTGACCTCATACTTTGCTTCCTTTTAATACTTTTTCTTTTGGTGGAAGACTTTTTTAATGATGATGGATAAGTCAATCACCTACCAAAACGGAAAATAGAGTATGCATCAGTTAGTCAGTCCTTGCTATGGGCTCCAACATGATTATTGCCCAACATTCTTATTAACTTAATGAAATGTAAAGATGCTATTTTCAGTTCATTTGACTGTATAAGTAGTGGAATGAGTGAGTAATATATGGATAATTATTTCCATAAACATTGGAAGGAAGTGTTATCTTTCTTTTCTTTTTTCGTATGTTTCTTGATTAAATGATGGCATGAGAGAAAAGTCTCTTCAAGTCTGGACAATTTACTGCCATTTCTGCTTCAAGAGGGTTCTTCTAATAGACTATTCTCATAGTTTCACCACACAAGTACACAGTGATGTATGTGAGTGAATGTGTGGTTTTCCTGTATGATTGCTTAGCTTTTTTTTTTGTTTTTTTTTGAGTATCTGCATGCCTTGCGTCTGAATTTCAGACTAGTTAACATGGTGACAAGTGATAACTATAAGCACTAGTTTCTTCCCTGTTTCCTATTGTATTTACTTTTGTGATCATTTGAGCTTTTAAGTTTTCTTCGTTTATTGATGAGATTTTTGTATAAAGGTGAATATGAAGACCTTTCTGGGAATCTGAAAGCAGATGGTAAACAGCACAAGACTGAGAAGCATAAGGATAACGTAATATAGATGTGTCAACGCAACTATCAAAATTAATTGTGCATTTCGTTCACTAAGTTCTCATCTGTACTTTTCTTATGATATTAAAGTTTTAGATTCCTAATGATTCACAATGTCTTCAGGTGTTGTCTGCAGCCAATATTGCCAAAAAGATGAAATTAAAATTTACTAAAGCATGGTTATCATTTCTAAGGTTACCACTTCCAGTTGATGTGTACAAGGAGGTAAGACTCATACGCGCTACTCCATTAGTTCTCACCACTTGTATCTGAATCTCTTCACAGCTCAACTCTAATTAGAATTATACTTGTTTTCTATATCTGGAAAGCTGTTCTAGTATGTAGAGGCAGTATCTGCTTTATGCTACTGCACTTCTCATGCGTTTTGGTTTTGTGACTTCTGCCTCTTTAGCCTCTAGCAAAAAGACTAAATGCCGTTTTCCTCTAGTTTATGTCTGTTAAATCTGTTTACCTTGCAGTGATAGTTTTCTACTTTTATTCTCTACAATTTTCTTACCAGGCTGTGTTTTGATGCTCAGGTTCTTGCCACACTCCATCAGGCAGTCATTCCTTTTCTAGCTAACCCTGTCTTGTTATGGTAAATTTACTTACGAAACATGTTTTATTTATGTTTTCAGTTTGTCTTTTGTGACTTTGATTGTAGTTCATTTCTTGACAGCTTTCTGTGACTTTTCTATAAAATCATATGACATCTCATATATTGACTATGTGCAGCGACTTCTTAACTAGATCGTATGACATTGGTGGTGCTATCAGCGTCATGGCTCTTAGCAGTCTTTTCATCCTCATGACGCAACATGGTTTAGAGTACCCCAACTTCTATGAGAAACTTTATGCATTACTGGTTCACTCTATTTTTCTGGCAAAACATTGATCAAAGTTTTTTCAGGTAATACTAATCATTAATGCAGTAACAGTTGGTCTAAAGTTAAACTTCTATAATACAAGCCATATAGGACTAATTGGTTTTGAATATTCAGATTGAACGAATTGGTTAATTAACTTAATTTACAATTGTTCTATTTGATTTGCAGCTTGTAGATGCTTGCTTAAAATCGCCACTTCTTCCTGCATATTTGGCTGCGGCTTTTGCCAAGACATTGAGTAGGCTATCATTTTCAGTTCCTCTGTCTGGAGCGTTAGTTATTATTGCACTGGTTCATAATCTTCTACGGAGACATCCTTCAATTGCTTGGTGAATCGGGTATGAAGACAATCTTTAATTGTTTCTTTGTCAATGAATTTACCATCCTCGATCTGACGTAGTGAGTATTTTTTTGTTATTCTTGTTTCATTGATGTATATGAGGAGATTGATGTTTGTACAGGGAGGTGGCGGTGAAACTGGGAAAGATGATCCAGAAGCAGAACAGAGGGTTGCTGATGGCGCGGATGGCACCGTAACTGGTTCGGCAGATAATTCAATAAAAAAATCAGGCATTGATCCTTTTGATAATGAACAAACTGATCCTATGAAATCAAATGCCATGAGTAAGTATTTATTTCCCCCCAAATGTGATTACCTCATACCAAATCTTTTGCATTTTGCATTTAATTGCTTTACTTATAAAATAACTTTTACTTGTTCATCTCTTTTTGAACAGGAAGTTCACTGGGGGAGATCGATACCGTCCGTCACCACTACTGCCCTGCTGTTTCAAGGTTCATGCTCGAGTCCTGCTCATTTGTGATTATTGTATGGTCATTTAAACCTTTCGACTTTTCCTGATATCTTTTTGTTTGCTCTTAGGTTCGTTTTGTCACTCGAGAATGATTTGACAGTTAGAGCCAAAACTACTGAGATATCCGTTGGAGATTTTAGCTCAGGTTCATATGCGACAATATTTGGAGAGCAGGTATTGTTATCTTGTCTCGGAATTCCTCGAGTATATATTAGAATTTATGCATTCCAGGAATTTATCGTTAAAAGTAAAAAAAATATAGTGGAAACTGGTACTTGCATCCCAAGAAGTTAAGTTGTAGAAAGCTACTGTTAGTATGCCTTGTGCAATTAATTTGATGGTTTCATTCAGAGGCATTTTAGTTCACTGCATTGACTCTATATTGCAGGTGAGACGAAGAATAAAGTCGGCTCCACTAGCATACTACAAAGCAGCTCCGACCTCTCTGTTCTCGGACTCGGAGTCTCAGTTTCTCGGTTGGACGTTCAAGTCTGAAGACAGTAAGCGAAAGAACGAAAGCGCTGATGAGAATGGGAAAATAGATAAAGAATGCGAAGATAGTCTGGTAAAACGACAGCGGATCAAGTGCTGTTAACCAAAATGTACTCTCTCAAGGCGGCAGGAAAATGCTCGTGAATTATAAGATTGATTTCGAGCTACAACGCTAGAGTTATAGGTCTAGATTTTCTTCACTTGTAAGGTGCAACAAATTTTGACCTATTTATTTGATTGACAAGTTATCCTTGTACATGTATTTTTCTTGATGTATCCGTTGTACCTTAAAATTCCACCAAATTTAATCATTTTTCATGGCACAGTCTATCCCTTTCTATATTTGTTAAAACAAGTTTAGTAAATCTAATTAGTAATTTTAAAACATTTTTCACAATTCCCTAATTATATCTCCAATCAGAAAATGCAACATCAGCTTTTGGAAAACTTGATCTTAATCTTGAGCTTCTTTGCTGCTCTTAACCTTGCTTCTTGCTTCTCCTCACGTTTGAGCAGCAACCGCTCTCTTTCGTCTTCCTCCCTAGCAATTTTTGCACTCTTCCTCTCTTCCTTCAGTATGTCATCGAAACTGGACACCATCGCAAGATCATCACCATCATCGTCTGCCCTAGGGCGCTTGTGATTGTGTCTGAATATCTCCTGGATCACAGAAGAAACATCAACTGATTGCTCCCCCTTCACAGGGTCTTTGACCTGAATCTTTGAAATGGATTTTTTCGGTTTTGGCATCGGTTTTGCTGTACTTTTCGGCTCAACAGATTGCTTTGTTTGCTTCAAGCCCTGCTTTGTCGAAGAAGATTCTGACTTTGCCGAGGAGGCTTTGCCAATGACATCCTCCGGACGCTCCTCCTTCAGGCGATATTTGATGGGATGTTTCGAGACAGATTTTTTCTGTTTCGGCATTGGTTTCATGCTACATTGATTTGTTGAAGAAGGTTCTGACTTTGCCGAGGAGTGTTTGGTTTTGCCAACTTCTTCAGGCTCTCCTCCTTTCAAAGGCTTAGGAATTTCTGCACCGTCCGATTGCAAAAAGGAGTAATCCCGGGACTCCTTTAGGTTTTTACACTTCAATGCTGTGCTAATAACACGGCTATTTGCAGCGGTTTTAGCCTTGTCACCGGAATTTAGAACCCTAGACGCCAACTGCTTCAACTCCGGCACGAAATCCTTCATCTCTTCGTGCACTCTCTTGGCCATGACACGCTCCGAGGGGCCAAAGAAGGATCCAAAGTTGTCGAAAGTAAATTTCTTCTTGTTATCATCAGTAGTACTATTAACCGAGCAGCCATGAGCAACAGCAGAGCCTTCTGATTTCTTCATGCGAATGCGTTCTTTCAGTTGCTGCCTGAGTTGAAGGAAGTCGAATTGCTCCGCCTCTGCAGGACGCATAACTAGAGAAGCCATCTTTCCGATCCCAAAGTTGTAGAATTCTAACTTGGAAACCCTAACTTGCTTTCTAAGCAACTCCTACTTGAAAGAGTGATCGAATGCGGAAAGAGATGGGAATTGTAGCTTGTAACGTAATTAATGGAAGGGACAAGTCTGTATTTATAATTGAGGATTAGGATTGGATGTGCTTTCATTTTACGGCGGTTTCCTAATCCCAATAGGAAAATGGGAGTGGATTTTCCTAAAAGGAATAGGAGAACGTAAAATAATCATTGAATCAAATGGATATAAACAAACTACACCCAGGTCTTTTTATGACGTTTTTCTATTTAAACACCACAACCGCAAGTGATTTGTAGCTCACTCAATTAAAAACATTTGTCTTTGAACCCGAGTTTTTCTATTTGAATCATCCTTTTTATAGTTTTGATGAGTTTAATGTAGATTATTCTATTGTCTGTTAAAAAAAATAAAAAATAAAAAATTAAACACCACCACCTTTCTTTTTTGCGTTCACTCCAATTTCAATCTACACCTCATTAAAATTTTGAATTTTAAATTTTTCCAAAAAACAACACACTTTTCACTAAAGTACCCTGAAATACGAACACACCACTCCCACCAACAAAAAAAAAGAAAAATGACAAGACTGCTCCACACCCACCACACCAGCGTGTTCATGGTGGCACTAGGTCTTGATCACAACAAAAGAATATGAGATTTTTAAGGATGAATCTCATTTTGAGGTCCTCATGTAGTAGCCTCCTTTGCTTGCTTGGAGTTTCGGACGTTGGTGTTTGGGATTTTTTAAGATCACAAATCCTATTAAACTAGAATGTTCCTTCCAAATTGATTTGTCAATCAATCCACTCAAAGACGTTAAGGGGCTGTTTGATAATCATCATTCAAGAGCGTAAAATCTTAAGACTACACACACATGAGCTAAGAATAGGATTGTCTCTAAGATTTCGGGGCCTTGTGCCAACTTTTCATTTTCCTTTTAGTCTTTTATCGTTATAGTCTTTATTTATCTTCTCTTTTTGGCCCTTGATTTGGTGCCCTCATCTGAGTTTTTGTCTCAAGTTTGGGCTTTCATGTCTCTTTCTTACTCAGTTGTCATTTCATGTTAGTGATGTCACAAGTCTTCAACAATCAACCTCTGCTACTTAACCTATCGGAGGCCTCTCTTCAGTAGCGCACTTTGGTGTTGTGTGTTGTTTAAGTGTTTTTAAGACTATTTGATAGGATTATGGGAGCACTCAATGCGTGAGTGGCTTGCTTACCCCTATATTATGTTGGTGCAATTGTTTTGTTGGTTTGTTCTCTTGGTTGTGGCGGCCTTGCGATTGTGGCGCAACTGGCTTGTTAGACGCTGATGTTTCCTCTCCAAATTTAGAGCATCTCCAGTTGAGTCCCTATATAGGGACAACCACCGTATAAAATGAGTATAAAATAAATATAAGGACAAAATGAATCTCCAATGGATCGGAAAGTGAGTCCCTAAAGTATAGGAACTCGCCGAATACTTGGTGTATGTACCCATATATAGGGACTGAAATAGTGAACCTAATAGGACAATTTAAGTGGAAAAAGAAAGTGTGGGTCCCAGTCATATAACCTTGTCTTTTTTTTTCTTTTCTTTTCAACAGTTTAAAATGGAAGGTCCAAATTGATTCTTGCTTTTTAATTTTTTTTACCATTGAAAGATCAACAGTTCCAATTAAAAACCCTTTCAATTTAGGTTACTCTCTCATGTTGGTTTTCAAATTCTTTTGTTTTCTCTTTTCATAATACTTCCGTTGAAATATTAATATTTTCAATTTGGGTTACTCTTTCATTTTGTTCTCTCATCATTCCTATAAATACCAAATTATCTAACCGAAACTTACCTCAACTTCATCTCATATACTCAGTTCACTCGTACTCAATTCACTCATTCTAGTTACGTTTTTGTGAAGAAAAAAAATTAGTGTTAGAATTTGAATATTTTTTCACAAAAATATTTTACGAGAACGTAATGTTAACATAAGCAAAAATGTGCACCTAATCAAATTATCACATAAAATTGTAAAAACCTCAAATCTAGGGATTCTACTATAATTAAGGACTCTCCCATTGGAGGCAATATTCCTTTAGGGACACAAAGATTCCCTTTAAGTCCTTAAATGAGTACTCAAATGTGGTGGTAGGAGTCCCTAAGACCATCTCCAACCTTTGGGCTAAAAGCCAAATTTTTTAACCCAAAAAATTTAGTTTTTAGCCCATAAACAGCTTTTCTGCTTAAACCCTTCTAGCCTAAAATTTTAGCCCGAGTTATTAAAAAATGAACTTAGGCTAATTTTTTTCTTAAATTTACTTTTAAAAAAATTATGTAGACTATCGTAAATTAATTTTATGAACATTTTAATCTAAAAATATTTAAATTCTGATAAATATTGAAAAATCACTAAATCGATACATGAAACTCATGAAACACTATGGAAGAATATGAAAGTCATGATAGAGATGTATAAATACAAGATACATAAAACACACAAGACACACAGAACACATGTAAAGCACATACAAAACACGTGTGAAGCACATGCATATGAGAAGGACATACAAAACACATGATAGAGATGAAGCACACACAGAACACATGTGAAACACATGACACACACGAAACACATACAAAATACATACAAAACACATGATAGAGATGAAGCACACACAAAACACATGTGAAACACATAACACACGCAAAACACAAACAAAATACATACGAAACACATGAAACACATGAAACATAAACCTACACACATGAAACTGAAACCTTCAATCATCTTCTATATAAACATAAGTTGAATATCAGTTGATCACATAATCTTTCAACCTTCAATCATCTTCTATATTCACCAATCTTTCAACTTTCAAAGTGTTTTTGTTTCCTAAAAATCCTCAATATCTCATCAGTGGGTGATAGAAGAAGGCATAGCAGGGCAACGCAGATGGCACAATACCAAGCAAGAGGATGCAAAAATGATGAACGCAAAAGCTGAACTTGCAAACTCGCTTATGCAATATGAGCACCATGCCGAATCTAGCTATTGTGGTTCTGTCACGAGGCGTTCATTTGTTCAGCATGATAGAGAAGAGTGTCATGACTGAATGATGAAAGATTATTTCATCGAGCATCCGAGATTTCCTGCTTATGATTTTTGAAGGCGGTTTCAGATGAGGAGAGAGCTTTTTGAAAGCATCTTGAACGCAGTTGTCAATCATGACCGCTACTTTGCAAGGAAGATAGATGCCGTAGGCCGACAAAGTCTATCACCTCATCAAAAGCTCACATTTGCATTTTGGATGCTAGCTAATGGGTGCTCTGCGGAGAGTGCAAAGCTGACCTCTTCCTCTCTCACGGTTTGAACAAATACATAGGTATTTATAGAGTTTTTTGGTGAATTTTGAGTTAAATAATTTTTTTTAATTATTTTAGCCGTTGGATTTAAATTTGGGTTGTTAAATCTTTTTTTTTACCGTTAGATTTGATTATATTCGATCTCAGCCGTTGGATTCAATGTATTTTAAAATAACATTTTTTAAAAAAATAAAATTTGAATTTGGACCGTTGGATCAACCAATAGTCCAAAAATGTCAGCCGTCAGATGAACAAAAGAGTTGTTGGACTCATGATTGTGGCCGACAGCGGCCCTGACAGTGGGTCCCACCTTGTCGGGCGTTGAAGGCTTCAACCCGCGTGGGGCGAGTTGAGCACTTGACCGAGCCAAGATTGGGTTGGGCTTGGGTGAGTCCACGCACATGTGGGCTAAATCTTGGGGGGAATTTGGCTTGGGTTTAGCTTTTAGCATTTAGCCCAAAGATTTGGCTTGGATTGATTTGGGTTTTGGGGGGGGGGGGGAATAAATGGGGTAATTTCCTTTAGCCCAGGGTTAGGTTTGGTCTAAATAGGGACCCCAATTGGAGATGCTCTTAAGGTTTTTTGTAATTATGAGCTAACTCTTTTTTGAGTTTTTTTACTGTATTTTCTTTCTTGCAATTGGGTTTGTATTTAAGTTGTGGGCTGATTTTGAGCTCTATTTTTCTTGTACTAGTCTTTTTATTTAATATAAGTAACTTGGTTTGACAAAAAAAAAAAAAAATTGAACCAGGTGGCTAAGGAATTTGAGCTATTATTTTCGGTACTTGTTTAAACCAAACTCCAAATGATTCGTAAAAGGATGAAAAGTTAAAAATAAATAATAGAGCAAGTCAGTGTCACGATGATCGAATCCGTGGCCGTTTCCATTATATAACAAGTAAGCAAAACTAGCCCTGCAAATAGGATACTTTGATAAGAGTTTTTATAGTCGGATAATATTAAGAAGATCAAATTTTAAACTCAATGATGTATCATTAATAGGAAATAAATATGTTAATTAATAGTGAAATAATAATCTAGTCATCAACATCTACATCATTTAATTTGTAAAATTTAGCTTAAAATTTTGATCTTCATAACATTATCACGCCAGAGTCACCAACATGAATGCGGGCCTCCTCGCTCTCACTAAAGCATTCAAAGTAGAGCATTATTGCCATTGAGGATTTGTTTCATCTCTCATTTTCACTCAGTTAGTGATATAAAGGTTGATGTTGGATAAAGTCTAGACCCACAGCACGATATCAACAAGAAAACAGAAAAAAAAAAAAATTAGGCAACAAGAGAATAAAAAAATTAATTAAAGAACCCCCAATTTTAAATTTCAAATTAAGGAACTCAGAGAAGGCGGGAGAGAGCCGGGAGAGAGCCGGAAGTCGACGGCGGAGCCTGTAGAAATCACAGCTGATCGTTAGAAATGAATCGTGGGTTTCTTTACTTCTGTTTTCCTTTTTTTTTTTTTTTTTTTTAACAAACGATATTATCTACATTACAGGTAGGGGGTGGACTTAGCCTCACAATGAGCTAGCAATAATGTGGTTCAAATTCGTCTTTGACTAGAATCGAATCTAACCTCTTACTTACAAGTGAAGAAGAATACCACTAGATCGTAATACTAAGTGAGTACTTTTTTTTCTCTTGGTTTCTTAGTTTTTGATAGGGGTAAAAATGGGGTGAACTTAGATGAATAGTGGGGTGTAAATAGAAATATAACCCCATTTTAATAGAAACTTATAATTTTTTGGTGCCACTTACTCTTTGGGGTCCGGACGGTCGTCTTGCTAACCCTGAATTAGAGTCGGCTCTGATCGTATTTAAATAGAAAAATTATTTTTCTTTTGGGAAATATACATTCAAAACAATTAAGTTAACAGAATTGTTAAAGTTATTCAAGAAAATGTGCTAAAGTTAGTCCAAGTCAATAGGTCAAATCCTATCCCAACACGCGATCTTTAACAAACTTTTAAGAATTCAATTCATGTATACCAAAACTTTACATAAAGGGAGGGATGCACGTGTATCATGTATGAAAGCGAAGTGATTCAAAACGAGATGTAATCAAATGATGTTACCAAGACACACATCAACGATAAACATAACATTCTTGATTTTCTCTTTGATATAGATAGACGTTAGTCTTTACTATGGTAAGAGAGATACAATTATACTATAATTGTGATCAATTAGAAACAATAACCTAAATGATATTTGGAGACACTACATAAAAAGTGAGCAATAGTTACCCGTGGTGCAACTATTACCTACTTTTTTACTTTTTTTGTCACGTTCATCACTTTATCTAATTAATAAAGTAACCTTACATTCACCACATTTTATATATCACATCTCTACTCTAATAAAGTTATGACCCACTAGTATGAATACGTCTCACCTATATTAGACGTTAGGAATGTAGTACAAATGTGTACAAAATGAAAGAGTACAATGCACCTTCACAACTCATCTCTGTTGAATGAACAAAAATAATCACTTTCACAACTCAACCCCGGATTTATTGTTGTGGATTCACTCGCCGATGTTACAATCAAACTTCCATCAGAACAAACTGGGAAAATTATAATTTTGTGCTTCAAATGTGTGAAGAGAATGAATAATATTCATTTTGGACCAAAAATAAAAGAAATTAAAATTTTCAAAAGAAATATCTGAATTCCATTGAATTATATTTTTTAATAAAAGTTTGTATTGTGGAGACTGATACAACAGTGGTGCAAATTTCAAAATTTTATCTTAGACTACTCCAATTTAACACGCTGATATTCTATTGGTAGCCTTTCTACCTTTAACACCTCCAGTTTAACATCAAAATTAAGATTGACTATGCTTGGAGAAGACTATGTAGGAGGATTACTGAACAGGTGAACTACTTCCCTCATCGTAGGTCTTGCAGAGCTGTCGTTGTCGACACACAGCATTGCCAGTTTGAACAAATGTATGGCAGCCGCCAAGGGGTATCCGGCGAGATTTGGATCCACCACTGCTGGTACCGATGGTGAACTGGACAACGACTTGGTAGTTTTCCTCACCCAACCCACTATGTTTATGGCGTCTTCAAAGTTCATTACTGCTTTCCTCCCTGTTATGAGCTCCAGCAAAACCACACCAAAACTGTACACGTCTATTTTCTCATCCACTTTTAGCGTATAACCGTACTCTGTAAGTTTGCACCATCATATAAAAAAAAATTATTGTTAGTGGAAGTGGACCAAAAAACAGGTCTAGCTAGATAGATGCTCGACTAACAAGAAACTTGATTATATTTGACGTGTTTTGGTGAAGGTAGGTTTGATAACCATTTCATTTACATTTTTAATTTTATACAAATAAAATCTGATTTCAAAATCAAGTCAGAATGTAAAAACTCACAAAAACATATTTTAGATTTTGGTTTTAAGTTTTTATTTTTCATATTTTTTTATTTGAAAATTAAAAACCGTTATCAAACAAGTTTTAATTTTTCGATTTTAATGAAAGAAAAAACTAAAAACCCTATAAACTGAATATTAAAATAGTTATCAAACAATTGTTTAATTAATTAATCGAAGATGAAATAGATTACGGACCTGGGGCGATGTAACCGAAGGAACCAGCAACTGAAGACATGCAATCAGCTGCTACTCCATGAAAGTACTTAGCGAGCCCAAAATCAGCAACATGAGCCTCGAAGTTTGAATCCAACAAGATGTTATGGGACTTAACATCTCTGTGTATAATCAGGGGTGAACAGTCATGGTGCAGATAACACAATCCCTTTGCAGCCTCCACTGCAATTTTATACCTCCTCTCCCACTGCAACTCCCCTCCATTTTCTCCATGCAATATTTTTCCCAAGCTACCATTAGGCATGTACTCGTACAACAACAAATTAGAGTCCTTATTGTTCGACATGTATCCCAAAAGCCTCACTATGTTTCGGTGTTTGATTCGTCCCAGCGTCTTACTTTCCGCTGCAAATCCATGATCCGTTTTTGCTGTATTACTTGATGATCCTACTAGCTGTTTGATTGCTATGACGAGGCCGCTTGGCATGGTTGCCCGGTAGACAACCCCAGCACCACATTTGCCTATAATGTTCTCTTGCTTTAAGCACTGTAGCAAGTCCTCGACTTTGAGGTCGAGCTGCTGGAACAATGTGAGCCTCCAACCACTAGATTTTTGAATATTTCTTCCTGTACAAACCTTTATCAGTAGGAATACCAGAAGTAGGATAAGTAGGGAACCGAGAACCGCAGGTAGTCCAATGATGATCCTAAGACCGAGCCTGGAGGAACCAAACACATTGTGGTCTTGAGATTTCTTGTTAATGAAGGAACACGGGCGTGAGACGTTGGTACAGAGATAGGGGTTCCCACGAAACGAGGCAATGTCCAGAAAATGACCCTGGTTGGGATTCTACTGGTGAAATTATTATAAGAGAGATCCAAAGTTGTAAGGGTTTCCATGGCGGGTATTCTGTCAGGTATTTGGCCAGTGAGTTGGTTCCGAGACATTCAGAAGAGAAACTAGTTTCAGCTTCTCTATCCCTCTTGGGATTTTGCCGACCAAATTGTTTCGACTCAAATCAAGGGACTCTAGAGACGAACAATTAGAAACAGAAGCTGGAATTTCGCCATCGAGCTTGTTGACACTGATGTTGATCTTTGATAACACTATCAAGCTGGAATTTATGTGCCACATCAGTACTTAATGAAATTTTTAACAGAATTTTGACGAAATGACCACATTGATTTGCGACACCTATTTTCAAGGACTATATTGATTGATTTTTAATTTTAGGGACCATCTTGATGGTGAGGGTCAATTTTAGGGACTATTTGTGATAAAAACCCAAAAAAAAATTGAAGAACCCCCCATTTTTATTTCAAAAACAAGAACTCAAAGAAGGCTGGAGAGAGAAGTCGTGGGAGGAGCTTGTAGGGAACTAGGGATCATAGTTGATTTAGAAACGAATCGTGGGTTTCTTAACTTTTTTTTTCTCTTAGTTTTTTCAATAGGGGTAAAATTGTATTTTAAAAGATAAAAAAATAATGGATGAACTTGGAGCATTTTCAAAGGAGATGTCAAAAAGTCCACATCAATATTAACAGTAAAAAATGACATAATCAGTGTTCTCCAACCACAATGTCAATTCATATATGACATGACATGTAATAGCAGAAGGGGAGAGTTGCTATCAAATCTGACAACAGCTTCAAATATGCTTTTTATGATTTTTATTATTATCTTTTGTATTAAAACTACTAATTATAATTATAAAAAGTAAATAATGTAATAAATAATAGTTTAAACTTGGCATATCGGGGTGAAGAACAAAATTTAAGAGGAAATCAATGTGCCACAACCTTCAAATTAAATTTTTATGTCTAAAATTTGACATTTCCTTTCCACTTAGTAATACGGGGTATAGTAGTATTTTACTTATACGTGAGAGGTCTTAAGAACGATTCTTGCTTAAGGCGAATTTGAACCACATTATTATGGCTCGCCCATTGTGAGGCTTAGTCGATTCTTCCACCTCTTTAATGTAGATAATATCATTTGTTTAAAAAAAAAATTAAAGAAGATGGTGTTAGATGGAAAATGCCATAATGGTATGTAAATAGAAACATAACCTCATATTAATAGAAACTTAATACTTATGGTGCCCTGATTTTCTGGGGACCTGGGCGGCCATCTTGCTAGCCTGAACCAGTGCCAGCTAGTGTTTAAGTAGGATTTTTATTTTTTTTGGAAAATATACAATTTATTTTTGTGTAACACAATTAACTTAAAATAATTTCTTAATTTCTTCAACAAAAAAAATGCATTAATTTTTTTTTTATTAATTTGTATAAAAAAAAACTAATACAAAAGGTTTCATTTAATTTAAAAAATAATTTATGGTCCAATCATGTTTCTTGTCTAACTGCACTCAACTCCGAACAAAATTGAATCGTAGCTAAGGGCTCGTTTACTAATCCGTAATCAGATTGAGAGGAATTGAATTGAAGAGGAATTGGATTAAGGAGGAATTGGATTAAGAGGGAATCAGAATTAGATTCTTGTTAAAGTTGTTTACTAAACTATCTAGAATCGAAGTAAGAATGATATTAGTTTCGTATAACTTGTTTACTAATTTTCCTGAATCGGAATTAAAACTAGTTTGATTACTAAATTGTCCTTGTTAAATAAATTATTCTGGTCATCTTCCGCAAGGCTCAACTGTCTCCCTACCTCTTCACCCTTCTCGTCTTCATCCTCTTCATCTGCATCCTCTACGGCGAGGACCTCACCTGCATTTTTGGCCAGCAGCTTCAACTCACCTCCAGCTCCAACCCAATCGCCATCAAAACAGGTGAGTCAACCCACCCCATTCCACCGAATTAACTTTTTTTCCGATGCAAAAAATTGAAATTTTGGAATTTGGTAAATTGGGTCTTTTGTTTTGGGGCTATGGAAGAAGAGAGAGAAGTTGCCGTTCACCGTCGACAAGACCGACAAAGGGTGCGACTTGTTCAGCGGGAGGTGGGTCTCCAATTGTTTCTTTCCTCAACCTGCACAGCCCTCCCACGCCTTCCCCCTTTTCTTTCCCAGCCCTTCCCATCAACTCCCGTTTTCACAGGTCCTTCACGCCTCCCCCTTTCCTCCATATCATCTTCTTCCCCTAGCCCCAACAACTTTCCATATTCACAGATCCCTCCCATCGCCTCCTAAATTGGTGGATTTCTGGAGAAGACGAATTGAGGGCAATTTTGGAACAAAAGTCTGATTGCTGGAGGACATCAATTCAAGGAATCCAAATACCACCAAATGTTAGAGAATCCGACTCCGGGAAATTCCGGAACGTGATTCTCGAATTGAGCTAGGTCCCACCCAGATTTTCATTCCTCTTGCGCTAGTAAACAAGGGAATTGCTCGAACTCTGTGCAATTCCATTTCCGCTCGTTTCATTACCCCTTAGTAAACACGCCCTAAGTCTATTCAAGTAAATGTGCTAAAGTTAGTCAAAGTCAATGAAGTCAATCCTATCCCCTGAAACATATTGCCCTGCAGCATCTAGTACGGATCTTAACAAAACTTTTAAGAATTCAATTCATTCATACCAAAACTTTACGTAAAGTAATTCTGCAAAACTTTTAAGAATTCAAACCAAAACTTTACGTAAAGGGAGGGATGCACGATTTTCATGTGTGAAGGCGAAGTGATTCAAATACGAGGCATAATCAAATGATGTTATTGAGACACATGATAATGATAAACATAACATTGTTGATCACCTCTATGCTATAGGTAGACGTTAAATTTCGACTCATTTTTACTGAAATTGTGATCAACATTATGATCAATTAGAAACAATAACCTAATTAATTTTTGGAGACACTACAAGAAAAGTGAGCAATAGCTACTCCAGTTAGTGACTACTTTGGTGATTGTTGCTAGGTGATAATGGTATTGCCAATGAGGAAATAGTGATAAAAATTTAAATATATCTATATTGATTCATTTGTCGCCATTGTGGTGTAACTATTACCTACTTTTTAGTTTTTTGTAACACTCATCACCATAGTAAAATTACATTCACCACATTTTGTATATACCACATCTCTAATAGAGGAAAGAATCCACTAGGCCACACATATATTAGACATTATAGGGATGTAGTACAAATAAATGTGTAAAAAATGAAAGAATTAATATAATGCACCTTCACAAAACAACTCTGTTGAATGAAAAAAATTAGTTACTTTCTGTTTGGGCCGAAATTTACATCATCGCCCCGAGCAATCAAGGTCGTTGAGTGAGCATAGCTCCCGATCGTCGGATGGAAAAATGAAGATAATTTTGTTAAAAAATAATATTATGGTTTTTATCATAATAATTATTCTTTTAATATGAATTATCTTGGCATATTCTTAAGCAGATAAATAAGGTGCGAATTATATCCCTAAGCAAGCGGTACAATTCAAATTGAGTTGGGATTTGTGTGGACGTATGGATTGGATATGCTGCAAGCTAATATTAAAAGGGGATCAGGATGCATGCACGGATGGATTATGAAGAAGCCTAGATAGGCTTGGATTTTGGTAGTGATGTGACAAGTCTAGGATATAATAGTCATGGATAATGATGGCATAGGGAACATAAGTAGGCTGGACCTTTTTCTATGGTGTTTTGGTGGTCAAATAAAGCATGGCTACTGATGGTTTTTCTTTTATGAAGAAATAAGAAGCCTAGGTGGGCTAGAAATATGATGTGATAAGCCTAGATGGACTTTTATTAAGTTTGAAAAGTCTTGGAACAAATCTCACGGCTCAGTTTGAAGGATATACCCTGGTTTTTGGCTTTTGACGCGGATCAACTTCAGGAATTAGAGTTGCAATTAAACTCTGCAACATTATCTGACCGTGCAAGCGTAGTACTTCAGTCCTATAAATACAGATGCAATGGCAACGGGAAGGGGACCTGCAATTCAACACACAACTGCCTTGCGCAAATTCTCTCAACAGCTTGAGATTTTTTATTTTCTCTTTTCGCTGACACATCTTCCGTTGGCATCAACAACACTGTGAAAGCAACCGGTGATATCTTCAGTAGGCATAGATAGCTCTGTCGCCGTAGAATCAGCTGATGTCGTAGCATCTTCCGTTGGCATCAATAGCACTGCGGTGAGGACAGTTGGTTACCTATCCAAGTCTTGGTCGAGAAGGATTTCCGAATCCTTATTGATCGAGGTCATCTTATTAGCCTTCTCGGCAAAGTGAGGTGTTACAGTTTACTGAGCTCGGCACACTGCACGCCGAGTTATTTTATAATTGGATACTCTCAAGTGGGATTTAGAGTTCGGCATTCAGACGGCCGAACCACGTTCACTATTAAGACTTATATTCGCTTTGAGTATTTCTGCCCTTACACTTTAGTGTCGATTCGGTGTGAGTTTACTCTGACGAATACCATCACTGTGACCGAATCCGACGACAACGATTTGTGAACTTCATAAGAATAGTAGCCTTGTCTTCAGGTTCGAGAACCCAAGAGGCCGAGACGTGTTCCTTCCTCGGTCGCAATCGCAGGACACAGAAGTCAGCCGTGCACCCAACGCAACATCAACAAATTTACTCATCGGCCGAGCTCGGCCGACGAGTTGGCACGCCCGCATTCACCGAAGGACGTAGTTAGCTTATAGATTACTCGGCCTGCGCACCACGTAGGCTTGGTAGTTTTTAGGATCAACACTTTCACAACTCAAATCTATTTTTACTCCAACAAGTTTTGGTAAAATGCCTATGGTACGTAATTATATTTACACTACAAGGAAAAAAAGCCTTTTAGGACTAGGGTTTTCATCACAAATGTATTGAGACAAGAACCAACATGTGCTTTTTTTTTTTTGATGTCAAAAAAAAAACATGTGCTTTTTTTAAGGTGAACTAACATATGTTTCGTTTCATACAAAAGGTCTTAGTATTATTCGTAGTAATACCATTTATTCATATATTGTACCTTAATTTGTAAAGTTTTAGCGTCATTTTACACATTCTTCAACAATACCAGTTTAGACAATTCAAATATATGAGCATTATTCTGCTACACTACAACTCGCTCAAAAATTATAGTTCTATAGATCCCAAAAACATATCTAAATTAAGGTTGACTATGCTTGAAGAAGACTATGTAGGAGGATTACTGATCAGGCAAACGACTTCCCTCATCGTAGGTCTTGCAGAGCTGTCATTGTCGACACAAAGCATTGCCAGTTTGAACAAGTGTACGACAGCCGCCAAGGGGTATCCGGCGAGATTTGGATCCACCACTGCTAGTACCGATGATGAACTGGACAACGACTTGGTAGTTTTCCTCACCCAACCCACTAGGTTTATATCTTCAAAGTCCATCACTGCTTTCCTCCCTGTTATTAGCTCCAGCAGAACCACACCAAAACTGTACACGTCTATTTTCTCATCCACTTTTAGTGTATAACCGTACTCTGTAAGTTTGCACCATCATAACAAAAAAAATATTATTGTTAATGGAAGGGTCTAGCCAGATAGATGCTGGACTAACAAGAAACTTGATTATATTTGCCATGTTTTGGTATGGGACTTCTGATAACCATTTCATTTACATTTTTTTTTTAGTTTTTATTTTTTAATTTGAAAATTAAAAACAGGTACCAAAAAGATCCTTAGTTAATTAATCGAAGCCTAAAAATTAGTTGTCAAACAGATCCTTAGTTGTCTAACTATAATGAAAGAAAAAAACTAAAAACCCTAAAAATTAAAATAGTTGTCAAACAGATCCTTGGTTAATTGATCGAAGATGAGATAGAATACGGACCTGGGGCGATGTAACCGAAGGAACCAGCAAATGAAGACATGCAATCAGCTGCTACTCCATGAAAGTACTTAGCGAGCCCAAAATCAGCAACATGAGCCTCAAAGTTTGAATCCAACAAGATGTTATGGGACTTAACATCTCTGTGTATAATCAGGGGTGAACAGTCATGGTGCAGATAACACAATCCCTTTGCAGCCTCCACTGCAATTTTATACCTCCTCTCCCACTGCAACTCCCCTCCATTTTCTCCATGCAATATTTTTCCCAAGCTACCATTAGGCATGTACTCGTACAACAACAAACTTGAGTCCTTATTGTTCGACATGTATCCCAAAAGCCTCACTATGTTTCGGTGTTTGATTCGCCCCAGCGTTTTAATCTCCGCTGCAAATCCATGATCCCTTTGCCCTCTATTACTTGATGATCCTACTAGCTGTTTGATTGCTATGTCGAGGCCGCTTGGCATGGTTCCCCGGTAGACAATCCCAGCACCGCCTTTGCCTATTATGTTCTCTTGCTTTAAGCACTGTAGCAAGTGCTCGACTTTGAGGTCGAGTTGCTGGAACAATGTGAGCCTCCAACCACTGGATTTTTTAATATTTCTTCCTGTACAAACCTTTATCAGTAGGAATACCAGAAGTAGGATAAGTAGGGAACCGAGAACCGCAGGTAGTCCAACGATGATCATAAGACCGAGCCTGGAGGAACCAAACACATTGTGGTCTTGAGATTTCTTGTTAATGAAGGAACACGGGCGTGAGACGTTGGTACAGAGATAGGGGTTCCCACGAAACGATGCGATGAGAAAATAATCACTGGTTGGGATTCTACCGGTGAAATTGTTATAAGAGAGATCCAAAGTTGTAAGGGTTTCCATGGCGGGTATTCCGTCAGGTATTTGGCCAGTGAGTTGGTTCCGAGACATATTCAGAAGATAAACTAGTTTCAGCTTCTCTATCCCTCTTGGGATTTCGCCGACCAAATTGTTTCGACTCAAATCAAGGGACTCTAGAGACGAACAACTAGAAACAGAAGCTGGAATTTCGCCACCGAGCTTGTTGACGCTGAAGTTGATCCTTGATAACACTATCAAGTTAAAGATTTCCTCTGGTATTTTCCCAGAAAATCGGTTCATCTCCAGCGAGAGAGTTTGTAAGTTGTTGAGGTTTCCAATTGCGGGTGGGATCCTCCCCGAAATCTGATTCCCAGAAAGCGAGAGGATTGCGAGTGTGCCCGCTGTCATTTGTGTTGGAAGTTGACCGGACAGGCAGTTATCATTCATCTCAATCATTCCCAAGCTCGGCAAGTTAAAGATCCCAACAGGAATAGTCCCGCTGATTCTGTTTTTCATCATTCGGATTTTGACAAGAGACTTGCATTGGCCGAGCTCCAACGGAATGGGCCCAAAGAAGTTGTTATCCGTCAGAATCAGCGTCCTCAGCCTACCGCCTAAGCACAGATTCCGAGGAATCAACCCGGTCAGGTGGTTGTTGCTGACATCCAAATCCGTAAGCCTGCCGTTCTGGCCAAGACTTTCGGGTAGTTCGTATGTAAAGTTGTTCTCCCACAGCTGAAGAACCTCCAGATGAGGAAGATCGCCGATGAACTTGGGTATGGGACCGTAAAGGTCGTTCCTGTACAGATTTATTAACCTAATGCTCTTCAGCTCTGAGAAACTTTCGGGTATTTTTCCAGTGAGTTCGTTTAAGGAGAGATCCAAGTTCACGAGGCTCGCCATGCTCGAAAGCTCCGGTGGTATAAAACCACTGAGCCGATTTACTTGTAAAAACAACAAGTGCAAATTCTTCAAAAGGCTCAGACTCGTGGGAATCTTGCCAATGAGGTTACAGCTGCTCATGTCGAGCACTTTCAGCAACGGCAGCGATCCAAACTCCGGTGGAATCCCGCCATCATAATTGTTATAGTACCCTAGGTACAATTCCTTGAGGTTCTTTATCTGTGCCAAGCTGGCGGGGAGCTTTCCGCTGAGCAAATTTCCGTTGAGGCCTAAGTACTCCAAGCTCCGGATATTAGAATAACTTTCGGGAATGTTTCCAGTGAAGTAGTTGCCTCCCAGATGAAGATGTTTGAGCTTTTTACAGCCGGCGGCGAGCTCCAGCGGCAGCTGTCCCGTGAAGTCGTTATTGTAGGCGTCAAGGACCTCAAGCTCCGTCATCCCGAGCGTGATTTCTCCGGGGAACATGCCGCTGAAGATGTTGTTTGAGATGTTCAAATGCTTTAACGCCGTCAGGTTGGCCATCTCCGTGGGAAGCCTCCCCGAGAGGTTGTATTTGGCGAGGCTGAGGTTCACGAGATTGTTTAGAAGCCCGATCTCTGCTGGAATCGAGCCTCGATCCCGCACGGGCGGCATATTTGAGACGTTAAGAGCAACCACTCGTGATCGCTGGTCGCATGAAACTCCAGAAAAGGAGCAGTAGTGCTGGGCGGAGGGCTCCCACCCGGTAATATTCATGGCCTTCTTGAGCTTCAGTAGCGCGTCGAGGTCGTCGGCGCACGGCGATGATGGGAACAAAAGGAATACGATGAAGGAAATGTAGGCGGATATTAGCATCTTAAATTTTTTATTTTCCATCGGTGATCACTGATCAGTGGCCACTAGCTAGTTCTTTCTTCTTGATCGTGAATTCGTGATTAGTTCATAATTTATGTTAATTACATGATTTGTTTTATATAATATAGTAGTACTACGTTGACTGGAAAGGTCGTAAGTGGGTGGGTAGGAGTAGGACAAAAGGATTATTTTTAGAATGTTCAGTGTTTCTGCCACTAATTTTAATTTTGAGATTTTTGAGCTTTAATCCTCCAAGAAGATTAAAATTCAATAAAAACCTGATGTTAGATTGAATATTGATTTTAGTCCCTTAACGTGTACTTAATTCAAATTTATATTATATTTTTGTTTTTATATTTAATAGATAACTTATTTAATGTTATTAAATTAAAATTAAAATTTATTATTGTACACATTTTAATTCATTAATTTTATTTAACTTTCCCTAAATAGTGTACCTAAACGTCTTTATCATAATATATTTTACTAAATTAGTGTACCAAAATACCCGTACCTAAATATATTATAGTGAATCAGTGACACATAAGAAAATATGTAAAAACAGAAGTGTACCAAAAATTCCATACTTAACTATATGATACTAAACTAGTGTACCGAAATGTTAGTACCTAAATATATTATATTAAACTAGTGTACCAAAATATCCGTACCTAAACATATTATACTAACCCATTGTACCGAAATGTTCGTACCTAAATATATTGTAATAAATTAGTGGTAAATAAGAAAATATGTTGTTGATGCACAAAACCGGAGATCTTGGAACAACGTAAATCCGACCGTGAATCTGCAAGAAAGTAAATAACACAAGATGTATCGTGGTTCACCCCAATGTTTGGGCTACGTTCACACTGATTATTGTATTTCTCTGATAGGATTGTGAGGGAGAGAGCTTTGCTCTAAATATGAGAGGGGATCTCAGGCCTAAGAAATTGGCCTCTCCTATTGTGAGGGTGAGGAGTCCCTTTTATAGAATAAGGGCTCTTCACTTATTACACATTTGCCTCTTCCTTTATTACATAATTACATTTAGTCCCCCGAGTATTTATACGAGATCTAAATACGGAGGCCCTAAGTATGGTATAAACAGTAGTCCCCCAAGTCTTCAGTCAAGAGAGTCTTTTGGCTGGAGACTTGAAATTCAATCCATGTGTGGGCCGCAGTAACTAGATGTCGTCTAGAACTGATACACGATATGAGGCGATGCCCAATCTGAAATGATGCTCAACTAGAAGTAGCACATGTTGCGAGGCTGCTCGGCTTGTGGCTTATGTTGCCTTGGTTGGCTCGGCTTGTGGCGCTTGAAGGTGAGGGAGTCCCTTTTATAGAATAAGGGCTCACTCCTCAATACATAAATGATGGGCTAGAGTTAATGCTCGCGGCAATGCTCTCTAATGATGGTGAGGGAGTCCCTTTTATAGAATAAGGGCTCGCTCCTCAATACATAAGTGATGGGTTAGAGTTGATGCTCAAGCGAGGCGGTTGCTCAGCTGGCGGCGATGCTCTCTAATGAAGGTGAGGGAGTCCCTTTTATAAAATAAGGGATCGCTCCTCAGTACATGAATAATGGGTGCTCTCTAATGAAAGTGATGGAGTCCTTTTTATAAAATAAGGGTTCGCTCTTCAATACATAAATAATGGGCTAAGTCCCCCAAGTATTTTTTTATGAGGCCCAATATATGGTACATAGTGTAGTCCTCCAAGTCTTTAGTCAATAGAGTCTGTTGGCTGGAGACTTCAAATTGAATCCATGTATGGGCCGAAGTGGCGGTTGTTCGGAGGCGGTATTTGTATACCCTGCACTGAAGCTTTGTAAGTGAAGCTTTGAAGCTAGAGCTTTGTAAATGAAGTTTTTTAAGCTGGAGCTTTTGTAAATGAAGCTTTTGAAGGTAGAGCTCTGTAAATGAAGCTTTTGAAGTTGATTGACATGAGTAATGCTCATGAATGTTTATGTTGATTGACATGAGTGATGCTCATGAATATTGACATGAGTGATGCTCATGAATGTTTATGTATGATTGACATGAGTGATGCTCATGTATAATTTTGGAGTATTGGGCGTACTTTTGATCACCTGGTTGGTGATAATAGCGGCAGGGTGTTGAATAATTTTTGGAGTACCAGGTGATAATAGCGGCAAGATGTCGAATAATTTTTTGGATTACTGGGCGTACTTTTGATCACCTAATTGGTGCTATTTTGGGCTTATGGGCCTTCGCCCTCCACACAACATTCCAGCCCATTTATTTTGGGCCATTTTTTTTATATTATTATTACCCTCTGATGTGGTTTATACAGATGTCTCTGAAAGATAAGAAAAATAAATTATATCATTAAAAAATAAATTCGACCCTCTGCTCAAAGTGTCACGCCCATAATGCCATAATCACCGCAATTATGTCTGCTTCTCTTTATCCTCTTTTGTTTTCTGCTTTTGCTTTTACTTTTTCTTTTCCACTGTACCTCATCTGTCTCTGCGTTGCTGTCATGCATGTCCCCTCAATTAATCATTAATACCTTCTTGTTGTGCTAGGATAGCACCAAAAACCTTATGAAACCAACTCAAGCTAACCCACAGGAAATTAATCAAATGAAATGCAAGAACAAAATATTAAAGACACCAAGATTTTAACGAGGTTCCTCAACAGTCAGTGTAACTGGAGTACGTCCTCGGAGCAGTAGGAGCTCACCCAATAATCCACTATCAACCAAATGGGAGTTTACAAAGTGTTGGCAATCTCACAACCCAAAAGCCCAATACACCCAATAGCTCTCACACACCAAAGAAACAAATAGAGAAAGAAATATAATGAATAATTTCTTCTCTATACATATAGCTCAAAGCTATTACAACAACAATTACTTTGGTGGATGATTACTAACCAATTGAAGCAGCAACTTGTTCTTCTTTTTGGGCTCTCTGCAAGACTGTAACTCTCTGAATTTTTCTCTCTATTTTTCTCCTCTAAAACAAAAGGGCAGCAGCTCTCTTCTCTCTCTCTCTCTACCACACAACCGAATGGAAGAAAGCAACCAAACCCTCCATTATTAAAGAGCCAAAACTCACGGGTGGTAGACAAAAAAGAAAACAACCCATATTTTCTTCCCCAAAACAAGGAAATATGTTGTCCACTTTTGGTTTGTTTATTCTAAAGTATATGGCCACTTGGCCACATAATCCAACAATCTCCACCTTGGCCAAGTTCCGAAAACGCCATGATAAGCCAACCAACACAACCAACAAAAAAAAACACTCCCAATCACTAGCAAGAGAACAACTAATGCCGAGCCAAATGCTCCAAAACTCCTACTGCTCAACGCCTTCTTTATATAGGCATAATGTGAGCCAAGTTCAAACAGTGAACAAACTTGGCTACACCAACAACCTTAGTCAACATATCAGCAGGGTTGTCTTTAGTTGAAATTTTCTGGAGAATGATTTCCCCTTCACCAACAATTTCACGAACAAAGTGATAACGCATATCTATGTGCTTGGTCCTCGCATGATGAACCTGATACTTAGCCAAATAAATGGCACTCTGACTATCACAATGTACCTCCACCTGCTTCTGATCAACCCCCAAATCTCTAATCAGCCCATGTATCCAAATGGCCTCCTTTATAGCTTCAGCAACTGCCATATATTCAGCCTCTGTAGTAGACAAGGCAACAGACGACTGCAAAATGGACCTCCAACAAACTGGTCCTTTAGCCATAGTAAACACATAGCCTGTAGTAGATTTCCTTCCATCCATATCACCTGCATAATCTGAATCAACATAACCAACTGCAAAATGACCAATACCAGAGTCATCCCTCTTAAAGCATAAACCAACATCTCGAGTACCATGGAGATATCTCAATATCCACTTAGCTGCTTGCCAATGCTCTTTACCTGGATTATGCATATATCGACTCACCATGCCAACTGCATGAGCAATATCCGGTCTAGAGCATACCATTGCATACATCAAACTACCAACCAAATTTGCATATGGTATATTTTTCATTTGCAGCTTCTCTTTATCAGTTTTAGGACACTGTAGAGAACTCAATTTAAAATGAGGAGCCAAAGGGGTACTAACCGGTTTGGTTGAATCATGAACTCCAAACTTCCGGATCAACTTCTCAAGGTATTGTCTTTGATTCAAACTGACCAAACCCTTCTCTCTATTTCTAGTGATCTCCATGCCAAGGATCTTCTTCGCTTCACCAAGATCCTTCATCTCGAACTCGTTCTTCATTTGTTTCTTCAATTTCTCAATCTCTTCAACATTCTTTGAGGCAATCAACATATCATCAACATATATCAATAAATAAATGAAAGACCCATCTTGCAACTTCTTGAAGTACACACAATGATCATATTGACTTCTAGAATAATTTTGGCCTCTCATAAATTTATCAAACCTCAAATACCATTGCCTTGGAGATTGCTTCAAGCCATAAAGTGATTTCTTCAATTTGCAAAACAAATTTTCCTTCCCTTTCACTATATACCCATCCGGTTGACACATATAGATCTCTTCATTCAAATCACCATGTAGGAAAGCCGTCTTCACATCAAGTTGCACAAGCTCAAGATCATATTGTGCAACAAGAGCTAACATAATACGAATTGAGGAGTGCTTCACAACCGGAGAAAAGATTTCATTGTAGTCAATGCCCTCCTTTTGTGCATACCCTTTAGCAACTAATCTTGCTTTAAATCTCACATTGCTTTTCTCATCAGCATCTTCCTTCTTGGCATACACCCATTTGCAACCGATAGCTTTCTTGCCCTTAGGCAATTTAGCTAACTCCCACGTCTTGTTCTTCAAGAGAGAATTCATCTCATCACCCATGGCATTGCACCACCTCTTCTTCTCCTCACTCTCAATGGCTTCCTCGAAATTAGATGGAATATCATCAGTGATAATAGGAAGAGCAAAAGAAACATAGTCACTATACCGAGCTGGCTTAGTAATTTGTCTCTTTCCTCTGTTTTTGGCAATAGACTCTTGATGTGAAACTTGCTCTTCAACTTGAATAGAATCTTCAAGTTCAACTTCTTCAACATCCTCATGGTCTCCCACTTCTTCACTTGTAGTGGCTTCGACATCAGCGGAAATAGGATTTGAAGTACCAGAGGCAACTTTCTCAAGCTCCACCTGTTGGACATCTTTCACATTTTTCTCAGAGTCTTTGAACATACTTTCTTCATCAAATGTCACATCTCTGCTGATTACAAGTTTTTTCATCTCTGGGCACCACAACCTGTAACCTTTGACACCACTACTAAAACCAAGAAAGATAGCCTTTTTGGCTCTAGGATCAAGTTTATTTTCAGTCACATGAAAATAAGCAGGTGAACCAAAAATACGGATATAGTCATAATCAGAAGAAGATTTTCCAGTCCATACCTCCATTGGTGTCTTACCCTGAATAGCAGTTGAGGGTAACCGGTTGATGATGTGACATGCATAATTAACTGCTTCTGCCCAAAATGACTTGCTCAAACCCGACTGAGACAACATACATCTAACCTTCTCAAGCAAGGTTCGATTCAATCTTTCTGCAACTCCATTTTGTTGTGGAGTTCCCCGAACACTGAAATGTCTCACAATTCCTTCTTCTTTGCAAACTTTAAAGAAAGGATCGGATGTGTATTCACCACCATTATCCGATCTCAAAATCTTAATCTTTCTCCCAGTCTGGTTCTCAACCATTTTCTTCCAACCCAAGAAAATGCTTAACACCTCACTCTTGTGCTTCATAGTGTAGACCCAAGACCTTCTTGAATAATCATCAACAAAGGTCACGAACCAATGTCTACCACTCAAAGAGGGAGTCTTTGTAGGACCCCAAACATCCGAATGCACATAATCAAGAATGCCCTTCGTCTGATGTACAGCAGTACCAAACTTCACTCTAGTTTGCTTTCCCAAGACACAATGCTCGCAGAAATCAAGTTTACAAGTTGTGGCACCTTTTAGAAGACCTTGTTTCACAAGCCCTTGTAAAGCTTTTTCACCGGCATGGCCTAATCTCATATGCCACAGTCTAGTAGTATCAGAATCGGATGTGCCCATATTTTCTGAGACTACAGATGCTTCACCTGTCACAGTGCTTCCTTGCAATAGATACAAATGGCCACATCGAGGAGCTTTCATCACAACAAGTGCACCATAAGTAACTTTCAATGTCTGTCCATCTGAATGAAACCTGAAGCCCTTGGATTCCAAAGTACCCAAAGAAATAAGATTTTTCTTCAAATTCGGTACATACCGAACACCTGTCAACTCTTTAACCATGCCATCATGCAACTTCAAACGAACTGTACCAATCCCTTTTGTTGTGCAAGGATTGTCATCTCCCATGAACACAACACCACCATCAAACTCTTTCAAGCTTGAAAACCAATCCTTGTGAGGAGTCATATGATGAGTACAACCCGTATCCAGCACCCACTTAGTAGCACAATCAAATGATGAGGAAGTGGTTAAAGCAAAATCAGAAAAATCTGTTTCAACCTCAGCAACATTAGCTTCAGAACTTTCTTTGCCTTTGGTCTTCAACCTAGGACAATCTTTCTTCCAATGGCCCTTATTATGACAAAAGGCACATTCATCCATTTCCAAAGTTTTTCTACCTTTAGAGTTTCCTCTAGGTCGAGACTGTGATTTTTTCCTGCTAGAAGATGATCTCCTCTCCGATGATCTACCTCTAACAAATAAAGCTTCAGAGGTACTATCATGATTTTTATCTCTATGCCTCATTTCATAATTCATCAAGGCATTTGACACATCTTCAAATTTCACAGTTTCTTTACCATGCATAATAGTGGTAACAAAATGCTCATAAGAGTCCGGCAAGGAATTCAACAATATTAAGGCCTTATCTTCATCCTTAATATCCTCATCTAAATTTAACAAGTCGGCACTCAACTTATTAAAAGCATCAAGGTGTCTAATCATTTTTGTACCTTCTTTGTATTGGAAGCGGTAGAGCTTTTTCTTCAAGTGTAGCCGGTTCTCTGCACTCTTCGTCATATACTTGTCTTCCAATTTTTGCCACAACACACTTGCTATCGTCTCCCGCATCACAAAATACTTCTGAGTTTTTGCAAGGCATAACCGAATTGAAGAGCAAGCCCACAAATTTAATTTTTCCCATTCCGGCTTCGACATAGTTTCCAGTTTCTCTCCCAACGCGG